>NC_054706.1:56008898-56031706 GCF_016097555.1 Gigantopelta aegis
TACGAGCAACGTAAATACAAGCAAATAATACATTTCTATCCCACTAATGCTCATTTCTTCCGGTAATTGCATACAGATGTATATCTAATTTTCCTGTATTTCAGGGCATTTGATTTTACCCCTTCTGTGAGTTTCATATTCGCCAAATACGGAGTCAGTGAAACAGCGGTAAGACGATACGATACATCTATTATCAATACCTATGTATTTATTTTATGTTTGACATTCTTCATAACGCATTATGCATGCTCTAATTGTTTCCAAAGGTGGTATATCAAATACCATTGTATGTGTAGTCTCAAGCGCGGACCCAGTTGTAGGGTGTTGGCTGTGCGCCCCGAATGTAATGAATGAGTTTTAATGGACGAGATATATACGATATATAGTATCTTGGTCAGCTGGGTGATATTATGGGGGAAGACGTGTGTGTGTGTGTGTGTGTGTGTGTGTGTGTGTGTGTGTGTGTGTGTGCGTGCGTGTGTCTGTGTGTGTGTGTGTGTGTGTGTGTGTGTGTGTAAATATATATATATATAATAATAATATAATAGATATATAAATCCATATTAGTGTGCTTTTGCATAGTGTAGTCACGTTTTGCTAAATGTCTTCACCCTCTAAATATCGAAGACTCCATTTTTAAACATTGCATCCCCTCCCTAAAAAGATCCTTAGTCTGCCCCTGCGTCTTACTTGTGTATATTTCAGAGGGATTAGCGGTACACCTATATATTAACTTTCAACGGTTAATTAGTACGTTTTACGATACACTCTACATGTACCGATACACTTAGTAATTTCCTTATTTGTTGTCAGTTGAAAACTTCGATCTATTAGATGCGACTGGTTTTCATATCTATGCTCCATAATTTAAAGGCACATTCCTGAATTTGCTGCAATTTTTAAGATGTTATCGACTAACACAGACTTTTTAACGATTGTAATTACATATCAAATATATTTATCTGCATTAAATATTAGTGGTTGTATATTAAACGTGTTTCTGATCGTTTAATATTTATACTAGATTAAATTTATTTTATTCCAAAAAAAAAAAAAAATCGTACGTACGAAATTATTTGAAGATAAAATCCAGTCTGGGCTTCTTACAAATGCCAACACGACCAGAAACACATTGAATATACAGACACTGATATTCAAAAGAAGAAAATATATTTAATACGTAAGTTAATCGTAGAAATATTTTATTAGTCTGGAACATCTTACAATACAGCAAGCTCAGGAATGTCCCTTTAAGGACCTGACATTATTAAATTATTTAAATAAGCTTTGGTACAGCGAAATGATCCATACATTTCATGTTTTAAATAATGTCTTCAACTTGCTTTTGTTTTAGTTGGTTTTGTATCCACTGCCTTGACACAGGGGGCTTCTTTTTCATGTTCGGCTACTTATGGACATTTGTTTTTCTTTCAAACAACGCTATATAGAAACAAATATCAAACAACGCTATATAGAAACAAATATCAACATTTTAATAGTGAAGGCTTTTTCCACAGCAACATCAGGTTTAGATTTGTCGTTTAAAACCATATTTGGGAATGGCAGTCCTCCTATACAGTAGGGAAGTCATACTATCACGTATTCTGGGGAGTGACAGTCCTCTTATAGAAGAAATACCTGACAATGATTACTGCGACTAGTTACGGATTTGTTGAAACATATTTTGGACTCTATCTTGTGCAGAGATTCGACTGTAAACATGATAACTGTTTTGTGGAGACAGGATCGACAGGGGCGTAGTCTGGGGAAGCAAATGGTCCGCTTTCAGAACTAAAACATACAGGCTTATACATATGGAGTTTCCGGTGGTGCAAAAACAAAATAGAAAAAGGGTCCACTTGGTTCATATTCGAATCACCTCTTCCCCCCCCCCCCCCCCCCCCCCCCCCCCAGGTCCAGATCACGCTACGCCACTGATCTAGGTCCGTCGGTAGAGCGCTCTCCTCAGGTGCTTTGATCGTGGACCCATTCTCTTGACTGGTTTCTTCTTGTTGTTTAATCTTGTTCCAGCTAATACTTCACGACTGGTATATTAAAGACTATGGTGTGCGCTGTCCTGTCTGTGGGAAAGAGTATATAAAAGATCCCTTGCTGCTCATGAAAAGCAAATGTGGCGGGTTTCCTCTGAAAACTACGTGTTCGAATTATCAACTGTTAACATTTAATTGCCGATGATTAATTTAATCAATGTGTTCTAGAGATGCCGTGGAAACACACAAACAAGCGTTTGTAACCATGATAACTGTTTTATCGTTCAGCTGTGTGTTGGTGTGTTTTGCAGCCAGTGGTGTATCAGTCAACCTCTGACAACTCCACAGAAAGAAACCTGGTGACCGGTTTTGCTATCGCGGTCATCGGTCTGGCAATCCTGGCGATCGCGCTGGGCGTGGCTCTGTATATGATCAGAGGAAAGTAAGAAATATGTTTATACTTTTAATACATGTTATATGCTTGCATATTTCAAGAAGCAAGCAAAATAATAAAAACCTGTATCAACTTCAGATCATTTAAGTTATTTTACATAAGGACTGTTTCTGAATTGATCACATGGGGGATGTACTGTAATTATTATTTCAATCAAATCTTTCAAATTGTTTTATTCGCTCAGATCGTATACATAGTATACAAGGTAACAATACGATACAATGCAATCCAACGTGAGTAAGTAATAATGTTCCCTGTGCGTGGCCTACTTGAATTTATTTTGTTGATGTTATATAGTATATATGTAATATCTCAACCCGCCCCCACCTCCACAATGTGATCAATTCTATAACAACACTGACCATGTTAATGAAACTTTACAATGTGGATTAAGGGGACATTCCTGAGTTTTCTGCATTTTAAGATGTTTCCGACTAATAAAATATTTCTACGATTAAACTTACATATTAAATATAATTTCTTGTTTAGAATATCAGTGTCTGTATATTCAATATGTTTCTGGTCATCTCAATATTTGTAAGAAGCCCAAACTGGATTTTGTTTTCAAATAATTTCGTACATACGGAAAAATAGCTTTTAGGAAATAAAATGAAATTTAACCTAGTACAAATATTAGAACGGTCAGAAACACGTTTAATATACAGCCACTAATATTTTATGTAGAAAAATATATTTGATATGTAATTACAATCGTTAAAAAGTCTCTGTTAGTCGATATCACCTTAAAAATTGCAGCAAACTCAGGAATGTCCCTTTAAGGCTCATTTCATGTCAGCTAGTATTGGGAATCGGTTGCAATTTCATGATCGATCATCAGTTATAATCAATTGGCACCAACCGATCAACGTTCGATTACACAATCGGTTAGAACTTATATGAACATAATAAAGGATTTGAATCATAGCCTAAGGATCGTGCACCTATTGTTATGTTCAAGACAATCTAGACTCTAAATATCTAATACATCGTCAGACACATACGATGATTACCTCGGTAAATGTTTCTCTATTAATATTATAGTTTTTTCTATGTAAACCCCCATACCCAACATTATTTACATCAATTCCATCATATAAACTGGATGAACAATTCCAGTTAACATTTTCCCATACAATAGTTTAAGGATTTTTATAATTCATCATCACATTGGAAGAGCCAAACCGATGAATTTTCGATTATAATCGATCATTGGCATATCACTAATTTGAAAATAAATGAACTTTCTCTTTCAGATATGTTCGACGTCTCAAATCATACAGTACAATGGCTGAAGGTATGATATGATTTCTATGTAATTAACAATGACAAAAGCATAAATATAATAGAGAATTGCTAGTAATTATATAATTAAAAATTTATTAGTGTAATGCTTTATAAAATATCTGTATCGATATTTTAATTACGTTATTTTAAATAATTATTAGTAATATAATACTTATAACGTGTTTGAAATTAAAATATATCTTTGAGGAAATTTGTGTTTTCGTATATAACTGATTACAATTTAATTGGATAATACATATCCAGTAGCCGATGGTTAATTTATCAACAATGTTATCAAGTACATATGTGATTATGTAACAGAAGGAATGTCATAATATTGCATACGAACTCTTTATTATTTAAGACTTATTTCGTTTGTCTTTTAGTCAAAGCACAAGAAGGAACTGCGTATCCAGGAACAAATGTTTATGCGTAAGTTATTATATAACATAATTCAGTAATTAGTAGCATTTTAAATTTATATTTATACTGTTTTAATAAAAAATTTAGAACTTGTGTTTTTTGCAATATGTTAATTTACATTTTCATTTTATATTTTATAATTTGGAATTTTTTTTCAATGATTTTAAGTTGGCTATTGTAAATATACTGCATAATTTGTATTTAGCTGACAGTGAAAATGTTGCCTTATTTGATCACGGATAACCTATTAAGAGTCGTTAAAGAGCACAAAATGTCTTAAAACCTAACATTTTATGATGAACGGGTGCAATGAGGGGAGCACAAACCCTGAATCAGGGTATATTAATTTAATATAGGGTCTGGGCCAGCTGAATAAAATGGCACTTTTACATGGATATGGTACTTTTTCATATTTCCCCCTCTCATACCCCTCCCCCCCCCCCCCCCCCCCCCCCCCTCCAACCGCTAGGTACAGCCCTGGTTGGCAAAATGTTCCACCACCATCTTTGAGAACAATCATGTATTAATGTTTAACACCGACTTTTGCTTCCTGTCTCCCTCAGGTGTAACCCGGTGTTTAACAAGTCGATATCTATAGTGGATGTAGATACATCTAGGTAAGTTTTTTCAAATACATCTAGGTAAGTTATATAGTTATCAGTTATTCAGGCCTGAGATAAAGTAACAGTTATGACAACTCAAAAACAATTTAGCCCAAATCACTCTTCGGATATCCGGTTTGGTTTTAAGTTATCCAAGAACAAAAATCAATTGTTTATGACACATTTTAATGATGTAATATATCAGTGTAGCATAACAATCAAACTGAATCAGTTTCAGTAGTATAAGTTTGTTTACCTATTATTATAAACAAACTAACTTAATTTCTATTTTCAGGTATTGTAGTATGGTCTGATAATAAATTGGTGGGTACTGTATAGAATTATCCCTGATTTCAAAACAGTAATAAAACACTACTGAGAACAAATATTGTGTTTTGTGATCTTTATTAGCGACTGACAAATTTCCTCGATACTCCCTAATATTGTATATATCTAACATATGCATAACGTATAATTTAGTTTTTTCTCCCCTCCCCCCTGTGAGCTAATTCAACAAACTCCCGCTATTGTGTGTAGTAGTAAATGAATCCCCCCACCCTCTGTACTGAAATGATTTAATAAGTTAAATAATTTCGTTTAGACTTCAATTGTTAAAACTGTCATAAAATATACCTGATAAGAAATTATACTATTAGATTGCATTCCTATTATAAACGACTATTTCCCGTTAATAATCATGATTCATTCAGCACAGCAACAGAAAACATATTCGTAAATGTTTATTTTTTAAAATCCTAGGCAACAAAACTGGACCATTTTATTATGAATTTAAATAACATTTTCAAAACGAATATTTAAAACTCTCATTGCAGTTTTTAGTAGTATAAAAGTTAAATAAATCGAACATTTCAAATAAAACAAAGTAAAAATTTAAATAAATCAAATATGTCAAATAACACTTTTTTTTAAAAGACTAGAACAATCATCTATCTAAATCAAATTAAAACAGTGGGAATCCTTCGATTACAAAGTCGGCAAACTTCGTGTGAAAACGGAAGAAAATTAATCTTGACGTTAGGTACTGAAAGCTGTCTTGCAGAATGTCTTTGGATAAAATAAGGACTAACTACTTGTACTTGTCAAAATTACGGTCGTGTTATTATGTAACCTCTAGGCAACTTGATCGACCGTTGGTCTCATATGTTCAGGCCTGTTATATATATATATATATATACGGGGTACTATGTGCAATATATGTGTGCGTGTGTGTGTGTGTATATATATATATATATATATATATATATATATATATATATATATATATATATATATATATATATATACGGGGTACTATGTGCAATATATGTGTGTGTGTGTGTATATATATATATATATATATATATATATATATATATATATATATATATATATATATATATTGCACGTAGTACCCGTAGGATCCTTGGAGCCCTAGTGAAGAGATTCAATTGGAGTCCTTTGAAGTAAATGAGGTCCTTAGCGGTTTGAAGTTGATTTTTTTATTTTTTTTTGTATTTGTTTATTTTTGTTTATTATTGGGTTTTATATGAACACAGGCACGGCGGAAGTAAGTAGACATTGGGGTGGACTGAGATCGAGCGCTCAGGGCAAATAGGGGGTTCGGGGATATGCTCCCTAAAAAACTTAGATTTACTACCAATAAAATTTTTGATTCGGAATTAATGGGGGGGGGGGGGTACTAGATCCCCCAGCCCCAACTCCCTGCTCCGTTGTGCCCGTGTGAACATACTTGTATATAGTTTTGATGGTCTGACCATAACGTCTTTTTAGAAGTTTTTGATACATTGTATTTTGTTATGTATCATTAGTATTGTTAGGTGTTTCACAGATCTGTCATTTCACTGCTCTTTATACATTTTGGGTCTATTGATAATTACAGAATGTTTATATTGATCGCATCCCAGTTGTGTGCGAAATTCATCAACCGACTTGTTTTGTTTTGTTGTATTTTCTTTGCATTCATTCTTTGTACAAAGATGTGATTTTGAATATAGGACTGCTTGTTTTGTGTTTTTATTTCTATTCTTTTTTAAATTATTTTTGTTTTGTTTTGTTTTGTTTTCTCATCTTTTCTTTTTTTTAGGGGGAGGGGGTGTTGGTGGGTATTTTTATTATTGTATTTTGTTTCTTTTGGATGTTTTCGGATCTCAATTTGTGTTGAAGTACGATGTAGTTGTTGTGTTGGGGTTGTCTTGTTCTTAAAGGCATACTGTCACAGATTTAAGGAATTTATTTCTCTAAAAATGGATAATAAATAAAAATTACATTAATTTTTGGAAACCAAATCTAGCTATCACATCACCTTAACTGAACCATGATGGAGTGAAATGCATGTCAACCCTCCCGGCAATTTCAGTTTTTGAATTATGAACCATTGCCATAATTCAATTATTTTTACAAAATATCATTAATAAGTGGAGTATGGTGGTTATGAAGATGGTTGAATAAATACATTTAGGTACAAATTAAATTATTTTGTTCAGGTAATACTTTGTTAGACCATTAAATAGGTCAGTGGTCTGTGACAATATGCCTTTAACTTAAATTGTTAGAGGCTTAAAGGCTGCGCTTAGAAGTTTAACGTGTAATCAAATAATTTCAATTCTGTTTTGAAGTATCAATTCTCTGGATGACAATGATGTCGACCATGGCAAGAAAACTCCATTGGACCCTTACGCAGAACAGGAAATGACGATGTGCATTTTTGGCGAATCCTGTCCTGACGTCACAGACTCGGGCGGGTACTCCACTTTGGACGCGGTGCTACGGCGATACGAACAAGACGAAACCGGACACAGGACGACACACATGTCACTGTCAAATCAGAACAAGGACGAAGACACGGACAGTGGGACATTTATGCCCCTGGATGTAACCGGACTCGAGCATTCCGATATATGATTTTGGTGCGGACCCAAGAGTGTTCTTGATGTGCGCATCCCTCCCCAGACTTTGAAGTGCCTAAAAAACATCCTGTTTTATTGGTAGTGTGATGAATGTAACCATCAAATATATATATAATTTGGGGAGATGTACAAATATTCATATTGTAAACAGGAAATGCAAGAATATTTTAATTTTAATAATTAATAAAGAATTTTAAAACGCAAATGTATGTTGAATAGCTACAAACCATTTGATCTGAATCTGAGGGTTGATTTTGCTTGCATACTTAGATTTTTATGTTACTGTCCCAAAAATTAAACAGAATATCAGAGTTTGTTGCCATTGTAACATATTGCCTACCAATAGTGTCTTTTTGGTGACTAATTTTCATATTGAATACATTGTCCTCTTTATAATATCAGTGTATGTGTATTCAGTTCATTTCTGGTCATCCTAATGTTTGCAATAGTCAAAACTGGAAAAGAAAGGAAAGGAAATGTTTTATTTAACGACGCACTCAACATATTTTATTTACGGTTATATGGCGTCGGACATATGGTTAAGGACCACAGACATATTGAGAGAGAAAACCCGCTGTCGCCACTTTTAGGGCTACTTTTTTCGATTAGCAGCAAGGGATCTTTTATATGCACCATCCCACAGACAGGATAACACATACCACGGCCTTTAATATACCAGTCGTGGTGCACTGGCTGGAGCGAAAAATAGCCCAATGGGCCCACTTACGGGGATCGATCCCATACCGACCGCGCATCAAGCGAACGCTTTACCACTAGGCTACGTCCCGCCCCTTAGTCAAAACTGGATTTCACCTCCAAATAATTGCCTATGTACAAAGATGCATACACTGTGAAATAAAATTAGTTACTACAAACATTAGATCGATCAGCCTTAATATACAGACGCCGATATTCTAGGGAGAACAAAAATGTACTTAACGTAATTGTAGTCAGTAGAGTTGGGTGAGTGGGGGAGACACAGACCCACCAGCTGAAGATGAATATGTACGGTAAGTATTTTGTGGGGGAGGGGTCCTACTCAGGGGCGGATTATGCTTTAGGTAAGGGGGGGGGGGTCCGAAACAATATGTAAATGTTTGTAATTTGAAATTATAAATTTTACGTGGACATCAATCTAGATCTAAGTGGTGGGGTTGGGGGTTTTGTAGCTGGGGGGGGGGGGGGGGTCCGTGCAACTGGAAAACTTCATAATCCGCCCCTGCTACTTTATATAAACAGAGGTATAAAAATCTGGTTTTTGTTACCAACTAGAGTTTGTGTCCATCCCCCCTCCCACTTCAGATATCGTTCCTACTGACCTGTATTAGTCTGAAAATCTTAACAATGGTAGCAAACGGCACAGTATCTTTAAGAGTGAGACACAGAGAGAGAGAGAGAGAGAGAGAGAGAGAGAGAGAGAGAGGAGACAGAGACAGAGAGAGAGAGGGGGCAGAGAGAGAGAGAGGCAGAGAGAGAGGGGTGGGTGGGGGAGAGAGAGAGACAGACAGAGAGAGAGAGTCGACAGGCGGAAAAGAGTGATGTAATCAGGTGAGAAATACGAGGTTGAAATTAGTTTTAGTTCTGTCCACACCACCCGACCACCCCCACTCACCATGTTTCTTCAATATTGCTGTAATCGGATGAAGACACTGTATCTGAGAATAACAATGCTTAGACTCCACTAATGATGGTAGAATTCATTTAAAATTTGTTGTCACATATACATGTAGGTCGTAGGAGGTCCAATTTATTGTGTTCAGATTTTTAGACTTAAGTTGTTGAATTTTTTCAAATATACTTATAATCCGTGCATTTTAGAACTGTTCTGAAATCTGCTGGGATTTCGGTTTGTTTAAATTCTTATATAAAGAACAAATACATCAAACTGGTATTAAAGAAAAAAATCAGAAGGAAAAACAAAGGTAATCTAAAGGTCTGGGCCCATATTTTCGAAGCTATCTTAGCCTACGAAATCGTGAAATCATCGTAAGCTATGACGTCACTATGGCGTGCGCTGTAGTGACGTCACAACCTACGACGGTTTTACGATTTTGTAGCGCTAAGATGGCTTCGAAAATAGGGCCCCTGGACAAGATAATGGTTCACAGCGAGTGGTGTAAAGTAGTGTATATGTGTGTGTGTGTGTGTGTGTGTGTGTGTGTGTGTCTGTGTGTGGATATCTGGAGACAGTTTTTGTAATTTAATATTTAGAAAAATGTGTTGTATTATACAGATTTTGTTTGTTTCTTCTGTTTTACCCAGTAAATTGTGTTTTGATCAATTACGCTAAAAGTGCGGACGATTTCTGTGTATATGTACATATAATTATTATGATGGTTATAATTGTTTTTGTATTCATGCAAAAACATTTAATGATTGTGTTTTCTTTGTTACAAATAAAATAAATGAGGAGTGTCTGTATTTTATTATTATTTCACTTGAACGTTCTGCTCTAAAACATTATAGTAGCATCACGGTGTTTCAATACGTGCATTCGTCGTTTGATGGGTCAGGACGTAGCCCAGTGGTAAAGCGCTCGCTTGATGCGCGGTCGGTTTGGGATCGATTCCCGTCAGTGGGCCCATTGGGCTATTTCTCGCTCTAGCCAGTGCACCACGACTGGTACATCAAAGGCCGTGGTATGTGCTATCATGTCTATGGGATAGTGCATATAAAAGATCCCTTCTGCTAATCGAAAAGAGTAGCCCATGAAGTGGCGACAGCGGGTTTCCTCCCTCAATATCTGTGTGGTCCTTAACCATATGTCTGACGCCATATAACCGTAAATAAACTGTGTTGAGTGCGTCGTTAAATAAACCATTTCCTTCGTCGTTTGAAGCATATATACTCAACAAAACTTATTAAGGCCAACAGACTTGTAAGTCAGTTTGATAGTGTTACTGTATACGTTAGTGTTAAAATATATTGTTATTAAAATCAATATGCTCTAGTGGTGTCGTTAAACAAACAAACTAACTTTCTTAGTAAAAAAAAATAAATGTTTTATTTAACGACGCGCTCAACACGTTTATTTACGGTTATATGGCGTCATACATATGGTTAAGGACCACACAGATATTGAGAGAGGAAACCCGCTGTCGCCACTTCATGGGCTACTCTTTTCAATTAGCAGCAAGGGATCTTTTGTATGCACCATCCCACTGACAGGGTAGTACATATCATGGCCTTTGATATACCAGTCGTGGTGCACTGCCTGGAACGAGAAATAGCCCAATGGGCCCACCGACGGCGATCGATCCCACACCGACCGCGCATCGAGCGAGCGCTGTACCACCGCCCCCTTTCTTAGTATGTCTTGATTACTGCTTATTTCCAAATGGACCGGCCTCGGTGGCATCGTGGTTAGGCCATCGGTCTACAGGCTAGTAGGTACTGGGTTCGGATCCCAGTCGAGGCATGGGATTATTAATTCAGATACCGACTCCAAACCCTGAATGAGTGCTCCGCAAGGCTCAATGGGTAGGTGTAAACCACTTGCACCAACCAATGATCCATAACTGGTTCAACAAAGCCCATGGTTTGTGCTATCCTGCCTGTGGGAAGTGCAAATAAAAGATCCCTTGTTGCCTGTCGTAAAAGAGTAGCATATGTGGCGACAGCGGGTTTCCTCTAAAAAAACAGTGTCAGAATGACCATATGTTTGACGTCCAATAGCCGATGATAAAAAAAAATCAATGTGCTCTTGTGGCGTCGTTAAATAAAACAAACTTTACTTTTTTTTACTTTAAGTCTGACCAGTGTAAATCACGAAAGTCGTGCACGAAGTAGGTTTTCTGCAGTAGTGACAAAGCCTTCTTATTACTTTTCGTGCATTGGGCAAAACGTATTTAGTTCCATAATAGAAAGGTAAACGCGTTCGATGAATATGTCACACTGGTAATTACGGCTCTGACAAATGAAAACATTAAAGTAAACCAAATAGTTACATGCTTTCAACGCTGGAATTTGGGGTGAGACGTAGCCCAGTGGTAAAAGCGCTCGCTTGATGCGCGGTCGGTTTGGGATCGATCCCCGTCAGTGGGCCTATTTGGGCTATTTCTCGCTCCAGCCAGTGCACCATGACCTGTACATCAAGTGGTATGTGCTATCCTGTCTATGGGATCGGGTATATAAAAGATCGCTTGCTGCTAATCGAAAAGAGTAGCCCATGAAGTGGCGACAGTGGGTTTCCGCCCTCAATATCTGTGTGGTCCTTAACCATATTTCCGACGCCATATAACCGTAAATAAAACGTGTTGAGTGCGTCGTTAAATAAAACATTTCCTTTTTTAACGTGCCTATATCCAATCTAGGTTCAGACACCTATGAATTTTAAGGGTTGCCCCTAGATTAACAGTTAAGGGCTATAGGTAGTACTAAACCAAATAACTTCCGGCTGGGTCAAAGTTCGAGGTGCACCCAACTTTTGATAGAGAAGTGAGCACCTCAAGTCCTGTGATTGGTGATAAATGTGAGTGTGTTGGTTGTAAAAAAAAAAGTTTCATCTGGGCACAAAATGTATGAAATTTCATCTAGTACCACTGTGTCAAGTAGCATTGTGTTGGAAACATGTATGGGGTACCTGTGAAAAAAAGTACTCGAATTTTGTGCGGAACTAGGGTAGTCATAGATGCTACCAGTTATCTCAGAAATGAGCAGCTTGACCCCCATTTTTTTCTGATTCACTTTAAGGGTGAGGATGGTAGTATTTATATCTGTGGCATTTATGTCGATTGATACGCTGCAGTTAGGAGTTTTAGCGACATGTGTTACTATTGTCGTCTATGTGATTTGATTTGGTAGTATACACCCTATAACCATGGCAATTACGTGTAAACAAATGTATGTATCATATAAATATTCGTTTTTCTAGACATGAAGCAGCTACCGAAGGAGGACAGCTCTGCTGTTCGTACTCTTTGTGGTTCTCGGTCGCAATATCAACACGTGTGTCATTCGTCCAAGAGTTGAGACCTATAGTATCTATATTACCACGTTACATAAAGAAAAATACAACCTAAAGCCAACTTGCGACTTCTGTTATTCATTTAATATTCCGGTAAAACTATACAAGGAAATCTTACACTGTGTTAATTGTATAATAAGACGAAATAAAGGCATACGGAGTTAGACCCGCCTATGACCGGCATATCGGAACACAATTATAGGGACTGGACTTTCATAGCAGGTTAAGCATTAATTAATTCCATTCAAAACACACCACTCAGATATGTAATTTTAAAACGTATATGGGAAGAAATAATAATACGTTTAACTGATTTTGCATAACTGAATGTATTCTGGTAGGCAATAAAAGACAAAGACATTGTACATAAAGTTTAGGCCTATTGTGTCTGTCCCCTTAACCACTGTACTCATACAATTGTTGCAGTAAAGATTGTATTGTATTGTATTGTATTGTATTGTATTGTATTGTGTGCTGCTGTGATGCATTTAACTTCAGCATTAAGTATATAGCTTATTTGTGCTGGCGTGTCTTTAAATAATCAATAAGTACCTTATGATCATCAGATATGGAACACGAAGACAATAGTAACCTAGCTGCAGACATTTGAAATTCAAAATTGGTTTTAAAAGTAACGTGATGATGTCAGACAACAAATTTACAATAAATTAATTAGCTATGCACGTGGCTGCAGATATCTGTAATCTGGTTTCTGATCTTGATGTGGACTGTCACCATATTGGAATGTCTCCGCTGGGTTTTGCTCTCACGAGCTACCACCTGAAATAAAGACTTATAGTTTAGTTTCTCTCTTTTCATATGTTTGTCTGTTGACAGGTAAAATCGTTCACTGGCCCAGTTACTTTTTTATCTCATGCCCGTCATTGATTCGGGTTCAGTAACCAAACTGATAATAGAAATGACATGGTATAGTTCACTAATATAGAACAGGGTTTTCCGCCTAAGCTTGTCCCAATGTATGTATTTACCAAGAGATCCGTTCCTCCTGAAAATAATCATATACCCTCTTTCTTCTTTTTTTCCTCTTTTTTTCCCCCATCGAGATCCCTTTTTACCATGTGGTCCAATGTGCCCTTTTTCCGTTAGTGACCCATACTCCGCAAACTATTTTCTGGATCCGCCCCTGACGTAATACCAGAATAGAATAGAATAGAATAGAATAGAATAGAATAGATGTTTAACGACACCCCAGTACGAAAAATACATCGGCTATTGGGTGTCAAACTATGGTAAATGCAAAACTAAAGTGAAGATCATCATCAATATAAAAATGCAACTCTGAAATTAAAACACAGTGTAAAAAAAAACCCCAAAATATCACAGATATTTAATATTAAAATTTAGAATAAAAGTCAGTTTCTCGAAGAAATTGTAATAAAACTTCTGACGTAATAAGGAAATGTTTTATTTAACGACGCATTCAACACATTTTATTTACGGTTATATGTCAGGTCTGACGTAATAAAGGCATAATTGTACTAACAGACACATAAATTATAAGTAACGTGAAGATTTTGTTTCATTCTTGTACTAGACGTGCAACATATATGTTGCTATTATTGTCAGATTCTTTTAAACATTTAGTAAATATTTAAGACAAACTGAAATTGGCAGCAAAATACTAAACGCCATGGCCCAAATCGCCTTGCAACACTAAACGGAACATTGGGCCATCGGGAGGTAAGGCGTAATTTCAGTTAACCGCTTGTCGCTAACGTTCGCTAGACTAATTTTTACGTTACACAATAAATCGAATTACTACTTCGGGAACCATTCAAATAGTTCGCGAACGTTAGCGAAACATTTTCTGACTGAACATGGGTCTATGTATGCTATTGTCAATAGTGAACAGAATATGGTTTAAAATGCATTGAATATGAATACGCCATCTATACCATGCACGTACCCCAAGTGAAATCCGTTCATGTTTGTAATTTCTCAGAGCGGTAGAATTCAAAACTTTCAAATAGAGCTGGGCGTAAGAAAACGCCATTTTCGGTATAACATCAAACGTGGCATCGTGTGTTCCGTTCACAGTTTCCAAGTAAAACTCCATAGCACCGTTAATACCCTAGAACAAAAACAAACATAAAACAGTTTGTCTTCATTGTAACATATTTCCAACTAACAGAGTTCTTTTAATATAGGAGACGAGCGGGACGTAGCCCAGTGGTAAAGTGCTCGCCTGATGCGCGGTCGGTCTGGTATCGAACCCCGTCGGTGAGCCCATTGGGCTATTTCTTGTTCTATCCAGTGCACCACGACTGGTATACCAATGGCCGTGGTATGTGCTATCCTGTCTGTGGAATGGTGCATATGAATATGCCTTGCTGCTAATGGAAAATTGTTGTGGGTTCCGCTTTCAAATTTTTTAAATTTCAAAATTACCAAATGTTTGACATTCAGTAGTCGATGATTAATAAATCAATGTGCTCTAGTGGTGTTGTTAAACAAAACAAACTTTACTTTACTGTGTATGTGTATACGTATGTGCGCTCGCCTCGCGTTTGTATGAGCTCGCGCGCACGTTTGTGTGAGCTCTCTGTGTGTGTGTGTATGTGAGAGAGAGAGAGAGAGTGCGTGTGTGTGTTCTCTCTCTCTCTCTCTCTCTCTCTCTCTCTCTCTCTCTCTCTCTCTCTCTCTCTCTCTCTCTCTCTGTGTGTGTGTGTGTGTGTGTGTGTGTGTGTGTGTGTGTGTGCGTGTGTGTGCATGCATGTGAGCGCGCGTGTTTTGTGACCTTTTGTTTCTGTGTGTTTGATTCTTGATAGTCAGGAATTAAATATTAAATAAACAACCATTTATTTTAACGTACCATATCTTTGTCTTCCACAATGATTGGCTCCGCCACCACGACGGGCATGCCCACTCGAGCTGTTCTCAGTACCTCCCCCGTGAATGTTGCCACGTTAAACGTCGGGTGGTGATCGTTGACGTCCGTGATTAAAACGATGACGAAGGTCGTTGATGTTAAGTCACCAAATTGAGATCCTTGTTCGCTGTGTTCTGTTGCCTACTTAGTCAATTAAAAATGTATATTAAGACCAAAAACCTTTAGCAGTATGGTACTACTGTACTGTACTTTAAAAATACAAGCTATATTTAAAGGGACATTCCTGTGTTTGCTGCATTGTATGATGTTTCCGACTAATAAAATATTTCTACGATTAAACTTGCATATTAAATATATTTTCTTGTTTTGAATATTAGTATCTGTATATTCAATGTGTTTCTGGTCGTCTTTATATTTGTAAGAAGCCCAAACTGAATTTTGTCTTCAAATAATTTCGTACGTACGAAAAAAAAGAAGGAAATAAAATGAAATTTAACCTAGTATAAATATTACAACTATCAGAAACACGTTTAATATACAGCCACTAATATTTTATGCAGAAAAATATATTTGATATGTAATTACAATCATTAAAAAGTATCTGTTAGTCGATAACATCTTAAAAATTGCAGCACACTCAGGAATGTTCCTTGAAGAAAATTACCAAGGCGAAAAATAGTCTCCGTAGTATTTTCTACGGCACTTTTGCGGTTAATGTGTAAGAGAGTTTAATTTGTCAGTATTACAAAAATATATATTTTTTTTTTAAAACGTGACATACAAAATAGATGGGTGGATAGATTGATGAGTGGATGGATTGATGAGTGGATGTATTGATGAGTGGATGGATGAATGGATGGATGGGTTGGTGGGTGCGTGGTTAGGGTGGGTGGGTGGATGGATGGATGGATGGATGGATGGATATGTGGGTAGGCGGTTGGATGGATTTGGAGAGGTGGGTCTTATGTGGGTATCATTTCATTGTCCTCAGATGCACAAATTAAAGATATTTGTTAAATATAACTATGTAATATTACTTTTCATGGATTTCACATTGATACTGATAACTTTTTCATACCTTGATTGTAATATTGCAAGCTCCATTTCCGTTATTAAGATTATTTCTTTCTCGGTTTAGTGAGCGCGCCACTGTGAGGGTTCCGCTTGACTTGTCGATAGCAAACAGGGTGGAGCATACTCCTTCTGAAACCGTTAAATCATGGTCGTTTTGAAACAAAAATATTGTTAACGGCAACCCCTGCAATTAAGAACATGTCCACGGCAACAACAAAAAAAACATGCCATTAAAAAACCCTAAATCTAGGCCAAAGCAAAACAAAAAGTGCCGTAGAGAATTAAAAACTCCACGGCAATCTCCACGGCATTGCCGAGTGCCGTGGGCAATTGCAGGGCTTGTAACGTTGTTATAATATTTTGTAAATAGATAAATAATAATGTTGTACGTAACAGTGTTATTTTTGTTCGACCCGCCAGACAATGTCTGATTTAAATGTATAATGTTTGATATTTCCAATATTTTATAGGTTATATTAACTACACAGTGTAGAGGTATCCACCATATGTTTTAATAAACTCGGGACTTAGTCTTTCTACCGGCCTCGGTGGCATCGTGGTTAGGCCATCGGTCTACAGGCTGGTAGGTACTGGGTTTGGATCCCAGTCGAGGCATGTGATTTTTAATCCAGATACCGACTCCAAACCCTGAGTGTGTGCTCCGCAAGGCTCAATGGGTAGGTGTAAACCACTTCCACCGACCAGTGATCCATAACTGGTCCAACAAAGGCCATGGTTTGTGCTATCCTGCATGTGGGAAGCGCAAATAAAAATCCCTTACTGCCTGTCGTAAAAGAGTAGCCTATGTGGCGACAGCGGGTTTCCTCTCAAAATCTGTGTCTTTCTAAACTGGATACCTAGCTCGCTGTTATTGAGAAACTAAACCATTATTATGAACTTTCGTGGAATTTTAATAAACCTTTAGAATCCATGTATTTCCATGTAGGAAACCAACTCCAAGATACAAATTACTAATCAATGTACAGTCACAGCCGGTCAGTTAAAACAACAGTGGTAAGGTGGCGTGGTTAGCAGTCAGTTTGGCAGAACGCGTTGTATCTTTGTTAGACAAAACTACCAACAACATCACATTGCAGCTTTGCGTTCATACTTTACTGTCCCGGGTCACATCACTGGCTATCCAGAGACCGGATCCGGGATGGACACGCCCGAAACCTTAGTGGTAATGGGGCATGTCAAAATACTCTAAGTTCATACTTTGTTCCATGGACACGGTGACTGGGTTGGATATTCCAAGATCTCCATCGTGAGCCGTTACCGTTGTAATGATCCTTCCCTAGAGGAAAAATACTTACTTGTTAATAATATTGATGAATATTGATCATGTTGTTTTTTTTGCTTTATTTTTAAAGAGATATTTTTCTGACAAAAAAAAGGTTATTTGGTGTTCATTAGGTATGATATAACAAACAATTAACCTACTCTAAGCAATATACCAAAGAGATCTGCTACAAATACAAATTCAGTTTTTGCTCTGAAAACAATTATTAATAAAATCATAAGAAATGCATATCCCAAAGCCGCGTATGAGTATGGTAACATACACCATCTGGAATGAAAACAAGTAAATGTTCTTAATAGTTTTAAACATGCCTTCTTTCAAGAGAATAACTTCAAATATTCCCAATGGAGCCCGCTAACGCCACTAATTCCCAAGCGATCATGATGATTGCAATTTACAAAATCATTAAATGTTTGTAGAAGCGTTGTTTCCCCCCCCCCCCCCCCCCACCCCTCAGGGTTTTATGGGGTTTTTTTTTTTTTTATTGTTGCTGTGTTTTGCATTTACCATAGTTTGACACCCAATACGCGATGTATTTTGTGTTCTGGGGTGTTGTTAGACATTCATTCATTCATTCATCGTTGCTGTTTTTGTTTTTGTTTTGTTTGTTTTGTTTGTGGTCTTTTTGTGGAAGTGTTTTGTGTATTTTTGTTGCTGTTGTTGTCGTTGTTTTGAGGTAGGGGTTTTCATTGTTTGGGTTGTTGTTGTTTGGGGGGGGTTAGGGTTTTTGTTGTTGTTGTTGTTGTCGAGTTTGTTGTGGGGTTTTTTTTTGTTTTTTTGGGGGGGGGTAATTTTGGTTGTAGATATTTTTCCTTAATTGTTAAGTTTCGCGAATTGTTGTTACTATGGCCATAATTCTTTCAACTCAAAAACTTACTTCAGATTATTGGATTTGGGGTAAATAAGAATAAACTTGCAAACAAATATGTTATTTAAAGAATCTTACAATGGACGCATCTTCTGGCACCTGTTCCATGTAGTAGAGTCTATCAAAGATTGGTGGTGAGTCTGGGACATCGGTTACCGTGATGACCAACTCGGACTGGCTTGAAAGTCCACCCCCGTCCTTACAGAAAAACCCACAGACAGACGATTAACACAATACTCAGCTTTGTGAACTTTCATATGTACACATGTACTGCACCTTAGTGTATAGTGTGTATAGCGTGTCGAGGTACCGGTATATGATATGTAAGAAATGTACCGTACGTCGATCGGTATGCAGTCAAATCTTGCTTACAAGATGTCTGTTATCCAATCGGACAAGAGCCAAAGGTAGTTCAAGTCGAAGATCTGATACAAGCCAAAGCTAGCTTAAGTCTTGAGTGACCTGGGCCCCTTCCATGAAAGAATCGTAGCTAAGATTAAACGTAGTGACTTATAGTGAGTTTCGCGGCTGGCACACGTAAACTTTATAGCCGTTCCACAAAGCATTTTTATGGCAGTCGTAATGGACAAGATCTTCTTTGTGAAGAAGTGCGAATTACTTAAAGAATACATTGGTTTCCGACTATTTGGAACATCTTGGGTGTATTCAGTGGTATCGGACATCAACAAAGTAACTGTCAGTTTATATGCCAAGTGATAATTGCCGAATGCATAAAGACATGAGAGTTATCTCCCATATTTTCGTGTAACGGTTGTATGGCCTAGAATATTTTTCAGCGAACGCCAAGTTTCATAAAAGGTATTATGCGTATATTAGATCCATTTTTACACAAAGAGTTAGTATCCTTCTTAGAAAATCGTCAAATCATCGTCTAACTGGCATTTGACATCTATGTTAGTGGCTTACAACTGCCTCGTACCAATTGTAAATTTTGATCGTAATTTACGACAACAATAAGCTACCCGCGTCGTAGAACAGGCTGACAATCGTAGAAAAACGTTACGGTCGCGATATTAGGTATTTACGACAATAGTAGTGCTAAGAAAGAAAAAAATCTTGTTTAACGACACAACTAGAGCACATTGATTTATTAATCATCGGCTATTGGATGTAGCAAGGGATCTTTTATATGCATCGTCCCACAGACAGGATAGCACATACCACAGCGTTTGATATACCAGTCGTGGTATACTGGCTGTGACGAGAAATAGCGTAATAGGCAAACCGACGGGGATCGATCCTAAAGTGAGTGCTTTACCACTGGGCTACGTCCTAACCCTAGTGCTAAGTTTGCTTCGTGGAACGAGACCCAGGAGTCTCGGTGACATAGTGGTTAAGACATCGGCCATAAGGCTGGCAGGTACTGGGTTCGCATCTCGGTATCGATTCACATTCAAGGTAACGTACTGAACTGACAGTCAGATAGCAGAGGTGTATGCTCAGGACAGCATTCATGAATCTTATATGTTATAAGAACGAAAATAAAAATTAAATGAATGCCTTAACTGCTGGCAGGTTCGGAATATTGTTTTAGAAAGACGTGTAAAAATAGTCTGTCTCAAGCACTAGATTTTATCAACGTTTCGTTAATATACTATTAACATCATCATGAAAAGACTAAACATAAAAACCATTAACTGTAGTATTTAAAAAGCAAGATAAAAACAGTTGGAAAGAAATGTTTTATTTTAACGACGCACTCAACACATTTCAGTTACGGTTATATGGTGTCAGACATATGGTTAAGGACCACACAGAGTTTGAGAGGAAACCCGCTGTCGCCACTACATGGGCTACTCTTCCGATTAGCAGCAAGGGATCTTTTATTTGCGCTTCCCACAGGCAGGATAGCACAAACCATGGCCTTTGTTGAACCAGTTATGGATCACTGGTCGGTGCAAGTGGTTTACACCTACCCACTGAGCCTTGCGGAGCACACACTCACGGTTTGGAGTCGGTATCTGGATTAAAAATCACATGCCTCGACTGGGATCCGAACCCAGTACCTATCAGCCTGTACACCGATGGCCTAACCACGACGCCACCGAGGCCGGTACCAAAAACAGTTAAAAGGGCAATCATATCACAGGATAAGCTGGTTGAAAGAAGGACCACAATAAAAGTCAATTAATGCTTGGGTCATACTCATCGAGACTCTCGGGCCACGTTGTATTCAGGCGATGTGTCCACAATTCAATAGACAGTGCAGGAAAGATGAACTAGTTTTGTGTCGTGCTCACATCGGTCATACTTACTTGACCCATTCATTTATCTTGAAGAAATATCCTCCACCTAAGTGTGATCCCTGTCAGTGTACTCTGACAGTACGCCACATTTTGGTGGAGTGCCATTTTCTGAAGGAAACTAGAACAGGTATATTTGCTCAAAGAAATTCCATCCAGAACTTGTATTACAATCTGTACGTGATACTGACTTTTATTCTAAATTTTAATATTACCTATCTGTGATATTTGTATTTTTTGGACAGTTCTTTACTCTGTATTTTAATTTAACTCTTGAATTTGTATATTGATGTTGAACAACACTTAATGTTTTGCATTTACCATAGTTTGACACCAAATAGCCGATATATTTTTTGTGCTGGGGTGTCGTTAAACATCTATTCAAATCTAATCTAATCTAATCATTCATTCATTAAAGTTAAGGCACTACAGATATGCCCAAGGTGAATGCAACGTCCTTGGCTGTGTTTGTGTGTGTTGCTGTTGGTTTTGTTGATATTTTGTGGGAAGGTGTTTTAGTACATTTTTGTATCTTTTAATTGGTTTGGGGAGTGCGTTTAAGAGAGGGGGTGTTGTTATACACGTTGTTTGTGTACAGTTCTTACCGTTGCATTCACCAGTAATTTGTAGAAGGTTCTGTTCTCAAAATCTAACTGTTGTTTCACCGTGATTACTCCCGTTATGGCATCAATAGTAAACGGTTGTTCATTACGACCGTAGGGCGTCTGAAAACGAAATAAATGTATCCGGTAACAACGTAAATAAACTGCAATTATATATAACATTGTTATATAGCATTACCTTGTCTGACAGTGCATGTTATTACAGCACTTTCGAAATAATTCTTATACACAGTTTTCATTTGTATATCCATCCCTTTTCTTTACATTCGTCATCACTCTGTCTGTCTGTCTGTCTGTCTGTCTGTCTGTCTGTCCTGTGTGTGTGTGTGTGTGTGTCTCTCTCTCTCTCTCTTCTCTCTCTCTCTCTCTCTCTCTCTCTCTCTCTCTCTCTCTCTCTCTCTCTCTCTCTCTCTCTCTCTCTCTCTCTCTCTCTCTCTCTCTCTCTCTCAAGTTAGTTTGTTTTGTTTAATGATATCACTGGAGCACATTGATTAATTAATCATCGGCTATTGGATGTCAAACATTTCGTAATTCTGACTCGTAGTCATTAGAGGAAACCCGCTACATTTTTTCCAATGCAGCAAGTCTGTGATATCCTGTCCGTGGGAAAGTGCATATAACAGATTCCTTGCTGTCTCTGGACAAATGTAGCAGGATTTCTTTAAAACCTCACGATAAAATTTACCAAACGTTTAATATATAATAGCTGTTGAAGAATAAAATAATGCTCTAGTGGTGTCGTTATACAAAGCAAAAATTACTTTACTTGCATGAAATACATCAAACTAATAGATATTAAATTTGTTTACTCTTACATTTACACGTTAACCTCCCTTGGTATTTCGGAGGCAATTGGTTAGTAGTCGATTTGGGGTAGGCAAGTGTATTAGCCACATATTTTAAGTTTCTCCTTAAGGGATGTAGCCCAATGGTAAAGCGCTTGCTTGATGTGCGGTCGGTTTGGGATCGATCCCCGTTGGTGGGCTCATTGGGTTATTTCTCGTTCCAGCCAACGTACCACGACTGGTATATCAAAGGCCGTGGTATGTGTTATCCTGAATGTGGGATAGTGGCGAATAAATAGCCCTTGCTACAATGTATCGGGTTTCCTTTCTAATACTATATGTAGAAATTACCAAATGCTTGACATCCAATAACCTATTATTAATAAATCCAAT
>NC_054706.1:56031906-56061906 GCF_016097555.1 Gigantopelta aegis
GAAGAAAAGAGGGGAAAGGGAAAGAGGAGATAAAAGGGAAGGAAAAGAGGAAGATAAGAGGGGGAGGAAGATAAAGAGGGAAGGAAAGGGAAGGAAAAGAAAGGAAGGAAGGGAAGGGGGAAAAAGGAGGAAGGAAAAAGGGGAGGAAAGAGGGAAGGAAGAGGGAAGATAAGAGGAAGAAAAGAGGGAAGGAAGAAAGGAAGGGAAGATAAGAGGGAAAGGGGAGAAGGGGAAGGAAAGGGGAAGGGAAAAGAGGAGAAAAGGGGAGGAAAAGAGGAAGGAAGAGGGGATAAAGGGAAGGAAAGGGGAGAAAGAGGGAAGGGAGGGGGAAAGGGAAGAAAAGGGAGGGGAGATAAGAGGGAGGAAGAGGGAAGATAAGAGGGAAGAAGAGGGAAAAAGGGGAAAGAGGGAAGAAAAGAGGGAAGGAAGGGGAAGGGAAGGGGAGATAAGAGGGAAGGAAGAGGAAGTAAGAGGAAGGAAAAGGGGAGGAAGAGGGAAGACAAAAAAAAAAAAAAAAAGGAAAAAAAAAGAAAAACATAAGGAGAAAAAAAAAGAAAAGACAAAGAAAAAAAGAAAAAAAAACAAAAAAAGAAAAAAAAGAAAAAGAGAAAGGAAAAAAAGAGAAAAAAAGGGAAAACAGAAAAAAGGAAAAAAAGGAAACCAAAAAAAAGAAAAAAAAAAGGAAAAAAGAAAGAAAGAGGGGGAAAAGAAAAAAAAAAAAAAGAGAAAAAAAAAAGAAAAAAAAAAAAAAAGAGAAAAGAGGAGGGGGACAAAAAGAGGGGGGGGAAAAAAAAAAAAAAGAAAAAAAAGAAAGAAAAAAAAAGGGAAAAGAAAAAAAAAGAAAAAAAAAAAAAGAAAAAAAAAAAAAAAAAAGAAAACAAAAAAAAAAAAGATAAAAGGAACATAGAGAAGGGAAGAGGGGGGGGAGGGGAAGGAAGAGGAAGGGGAAAAAAAGGGAGGGAAAGGGTAAGAATGATAAAGAGGGAAGGGGAAGAGGGAAGAAAAAAAGAAAGAGAGGGAAGGGAGGGGAAAAAAGGAAAAAGGAGAAAGGGAAGAGGGGGGAAGGGGGGAAAGGGGAAGGAAAGGAGGGAAAGGGAAAGGAAAAAGAGGAAAAAAAAAGGGGGGAGGAAAAAGAGGAAGAGGGAAAAGGGAGGGAGAAAGGGAAGAAAGGAAAAGAGGAAAGGAGAGGGGGGAAGGGGGGAAAGAAGGGGGGGGAAAAAGGGGGGAAAAGAGAAGGAAGGGGAAGAGAGAGGGGAGGAGGGAAAGGAAGAAGGGGAAAAGGAAAGAAGAAGGAAAAAGAGGGGGGAAGAGAAAAGGAAGAGAGAAAAAAAAGAGGGAGAAAAGGGAGAGAAGGGAAGGGAAGAAAAAGGAAAAAAAAAAAGGGGAAGAAAGAGGAAGAAGAAAGAAAGGGGAAAGAAAGAGGGGGAAGAAGGGGAGGGAAAAGGGAGAAAAGGGGAGAGGAAAGGGGGGAAAAAGGAAGGGGGGAAAAGAAGAAAAAGGGGGGGGGGAAGGAGGGAAGGGGGGAAAAAGAAGAAGAAAGAAAGAGGGAAAGAAAGAAGGAAAGAAAAAAGAAGAAGGGAAAAGAGAAGGAAAGGGAAGAGGAAGGGGGAAGGGAAGAGAAAGAAAAAAGAGAGAGGGGAAGAAAGAGGGGGAAGGGGAAGAAAGGAAGGAAGGGAAGGGGAAAGAGAGAAAAAGGAGGGGGAAAAAGAAAGGGAAAAGGGAAAAAAAAAGGGGGGAAGGAGGAGGAAAAGAAAGAGGGGGAAAGGAAAGGGAAGGGAAAAGGGAAGGGAAAAGGGAAGGAAAGGGAGGGAAAAAAAGGAAGGGGAAAGGAAAAAGGGAAAGGGGGGGGGGGGGGGAGGAAGAAGGGGGGGGAAGGAGAGGGGGGGAAAAAGAAGAAAAGGGGAGAAAAAGAGGGAAGAAAGAAAGGGAGAAGAAGAAAGGGCGGGAAAAGGAGGGAAAAAGGGGGGAGAGGGGGGGAGAAGGGAAAAAGAAAGGGGGAAAAAGGAAAAAAGGGAAGAGAAAGGGAGGGGAAAAAGAAAAGGGGGAAAGGAAAGAAAGGGGGGAAAGGAAAAGTAGGGAGGAGGGAAGGGAGGAAGAAGGGAAAAGGGGGGAGGGGAAAAAGGGAAAAAGGAAAAGGAGGAAAAAAAAAAGGGGGAGGAAGGAGGAAGAGAAAAAAGGGGGGGAAGGAAAAAAGGGGAAGGGGGAGAGGGAAAGGGAGAGGGGAAAGAGGGAGGAAGGAGAAGGAAAGGGGGGGGGGGAAGGGGAAAGAGGGGGGGGGAAGGGAAGGGGAGAAGAAAAGAAGAAAAAAAAAAGGAGGGAAGGGGGGGAAGAAAGGAAAGAAAGGGAGGAGGGGAGGGAAGGAAAGAAGGGGAAAAAAAAAAGGGGGGGAAAAAGAAAGGAGAGAAAGGGGAAGTAGAAGGGGGGGAAAAAAAAAAAAAGGAGGAGAAAGGGGAAGAGGGAAGAGAAAAGGAAGAGGGGGGAGAAAGAGGGAAGGAAAAAAAAAGGAAAAGGAGGGGAAGAAGAAGGGAAAAAGAGAAAAGGGGAGGGGAAAAGAAGGAAAAGTAAAGGGGGAAAGGGGGGGGGAAAAGGGGAAAAAGGAAAGGAAAGAAGGAGGAAGGAAGAGGAAGGAGAAGGAAAGAAAAAGAGGAAGGAGGGGAGAAAAAGGGGAGAAAGGGGAAAAGGGGAAGAAAAAAGGGAGGGAGAGGAAAGAAAAAAAAAAAAGGAGGAGGAAAAAGAAGAAAGGGGAGGGAAAAGGGAGGGGGGGGGAAGGGGGGAAAGAAGAAGGGGGGGGGAGGGGAAAAAAGGGGGAGAGGGGGGAAGAGGGGGGAAGAGGGAAGAGGGAGGAAGGGGGGGGAGGGGAAAAAAAAGGGGGGGGGAAAGGGAAAGGAGGGGGAAGAGAAAGGGGAAAAGGTAAAAAAAAAAAGGGAAGGAAGGGGGAAAGATAAAGGGGAAAGAAAAGGGGGAAGAGGAAGGAAAGGAGAGAAGAGGGGGAAAAGGAGGGGGAAAGAGGGGAGGGAAGAAAAGGAAAAAAGGAAAAGGGGAAAAAAGGAGGAAAGGGAGAGAGGGGGGGGGAGGAGGGAGAAAAGAGAAAAAGGGGGGAGGAAGAAAAGAGAGGGAAAAGGAAGGGAAGGGGGAGGGGAAAGGGGGAAAAGAAAGGAGGGGAAGGAGGAGAGAGGGAAGGAAAAGAAGGGAAAAAGAAGGGAAGAAAGGGGAGGAAAGGAGAGGGGAAGGAAGGGGGAAAGGAGGGAAGGGAAAGAAAAGGGGGGGGGGGAAGAGGGGGAAAGAAAAGAGGGGGGGGGGAAGGGAAGAGGAAGGGAGGGGGGAAGAAAAAAGAAGGGGAAAAAAAAAAAAAAGAGGGGAAGGGGGAAAGAGAAGGGAGGGAAAAGGGAGAGGGGGAGGAGAAAAAGGGGGAAGGGGGGGGAAGGGAGGAAAAAAAGGGGAAGGAAAGAGAAAAGGGGGGAGAAAGGGGGAAGGAAAAAGAAAAGAAAAAGAAAGAAAGGGGAAAGGAGGAAAGAAGGAAAAGGGAAAGGGGAAAAAGGGGGAGGGAAGAGGGGGAAAGGGAGAGAGGGAAGAGAAGAGGAAAAAAGAAGAAGGGAAGGGAGGGGAGGGGAAAAAGGGAAGGAGGAAGGGGGGAAGGAGAAAAAGGGGGGAAGGAAAAGGAAGAGGGGAAAGAAGAAAAGGTAGAGAGGGGGGGAGGAGGGGAAAAAAGGGAGAAGGGAAGGGGAAGGAGAAAGAGGGAGGAAAGGGGAAGAAGGAAGGAAGGGAAGGGGAGGGAAGGGGAGAAGAAAAGAAAGAGGGGGGGGGGAAGGGGGAAAGGAGGGAGGAAAAGGAAGAAAAAGGGAAGGGGGAAAGAAAAGGAGAAAAGAAAAGGAAGGAGAGGAGGGAAAAAGAGAGGGGATAGGGGGGAAGAAAAGGGAGGGGGAGGTGGAAATGTAGCAGATTTCCGTCTTAGGCTTATATCAGAACTATCAAATGTTTGGCATCCAATAGCTTATGAATAATAAATCAATGTGCTCTAGTGGTGTCAATAAACAAAAGAAACTTTTTATTATAAAATTTATAAATATCCATGTTGTAATCTTTACATTACCTAAGTCAGCGTTGCATTGGCATATCAAACTAGAACAACTTGTTTGGGGCCAAAATATTCTCTTGCTGTTTTTTTCCTGTTTTGTTGTTGGGTGGGGTGGGGGGTGGGGGTGTCAGGGGTTTTTTTGGGGGGAGGGATTTGTTGGATTTTTGTTGTTGCTTTTTTGGGAGGATGGAGGTTTTTTTTGGGGGGTTGTTGTTGTTGTTGATAATGTTGCTGTTGTTAATAGCTGATAATGTGTTCCACTTTTTATGTCTGGTGACATGTCTTTATCCAATTAAGTTATAATCACCCTGTTCTGTATATATATATTATATATATATATATATATATATATATATATCGTGTTTCATGCAATATGTCGTATACATACATAGTCCCTGTCCAGCTTAGATGTTAGGATAATATTTGCACACCAGTACATATTTCCTGGGCTTTGGTTCTCTATTCTCAGGAAGTGTTTGGTTTCATTGCCATCAGTCTTGAACGTAGCCTTCGACGGTCCGTCAGTATCGTTTACACACAGCTCGGCTAGTTTGCTTCCTAACAAAATTGAATACACACAAAAAAATAGCATTAAGACTGCAGCATAGTTCTTTTTGTGGTAAAGCGTTCGCTTGATGCGCGGTCGGTTTGGGATCGATCCCCGTCGGTGAGCCCATTTGGCTATTTCTCGTTCCAGCCAGTGCACCACGACTGGTGTATCAAAGGTCGTGGTATGTGCTATTCTGTCTGTGGGTTTCCTCTGATGATTGCGTGCCAGAATTACAAAATCTCGATACCAATATTTATTCATATTAGCATTACTGTCAAACAGCTACATAGCGTTTCAGACGAATCACTACGCATTTGTACATGGAAGGAAGGAAGGAAATATTTTATTTAACGACACACTCATCTCATTTTATTTACGGTTATATGGCGTCGGACATATGGTTAAGGACCACACAGATATTGAGAGAGGAAACCCGCTGTCGTCACTTCAAGGGCTACTCTTTTCGATTAGCAGCAAGGGATCTTTTATATGCACCATCCCGCAGACAGGATAGTACATACCACGGCCTTTGTTACACCAGTTATGGAGCACTGGCTGTAACGAGAAATAGCCCAACGGGCCCACCGACGGGAATCGATCCTAGATCGATCGCGCATCAGGCGAGCGCTGTACCACTGAGCAACGTCCCGCCCCCTTTTACGTGGATTACAACTAATATTGTGGGTAGAATGATGGAAATAAATGGTTAAAAGGTTTCAGGCAAGCTCATTTCGCACGAATACCTCTATCTTTTTTGCCCGAATTTGAGGATTTACTGCATCTCTAGTGGACAGCCCCCACCCCCACCCCCCACCCCCCGGTCCCTTATGCTTATAGATCTTTACATTTTAAAGAAATAAAAACTACTTTTGGTGGTAAACTTCATTTACTCAACTTTTATTGAGTCCCTTTAAGTAGTCTCAGGTTAGTGAACTTTCTTTCTTTTCTTTTTTTTTTTTCTTTTTTTTGTCATCGCGGTCACACATTTATTACCGCTCTTTACTTGTAGACTGTTTAACTGTTTCTGTAAACCCCATCTGTTTCTATTTAATCCTCATAAACATGGAGGTCATTTTTGCACAATAGTAGTAGGCTACTGGGTTGTTCGAGTAAGTTGTAAGTAAATATTATCTGTGTAATTACCGTCTCAGCAGGCTGGTTTAGGGCTGTATAATTTTGCACAGTTCACGAATGAAAGCCAAACAGTCACAAAGTTATCTGACAATATTTCGCGACTTAAAAAACCTCTTATGTTTATTCTGCCCCATACTTTCTTTAACCAATTCTCACGGGTGTTTTCAATGCATTCCATAGGCGGATACAAAGTGGGCGTCACAGGGCTTGTTTGAGGTGCCCTTTCTAATGACTTTTTTGTTTGTTGTTTTTTAAATTCATCTTGTACCGATATAGAACACTAAATGGCTGTAACAAAGCGTCTTTATTTAAAAATGTTAGGGGAGTATGCTTCTGAAACTCTCTAACGATCTCGCTCCCCCTTTCGGAGCTCGACTCGTTTGCCTTCGACAAACTCAAATTGCCCTTTTTTCGAATTCTGTGACTCCTTCTTTAAAACCCCCGTGGGCTATTTCTCGCTCCAGCCAGTGCACCACGACTGGTATATCAAAGGCATACGCAGATCCAGACACATGGAAACATAGCTTAGTAATACCATTTCACTGTTTAATTAGCGGCGAGATGTATCCCAGTGGTAAAGCGCTGGCTTGATGCGCGATCGGTTTGGGATCGATCCCCACTGGTGGGCCCATTGAGCTATTTGTTACCAGGGCACCACGACTGGTCTATCAAAGGTTGTGGTATGTGTTATCCTGTATATGGGATCGTGCATATAAAAGATCCCTTGCAAATAATGGGAAAATGTAGCGGGTTTCCTCTCTAAGACTATATGTCAAAATTACCATATGTTTGACATCCAATAGCCGATGATTAATAAATCAGAGTGCTCTAGTGGTGTCGTTGAACAAAACAAGCTTTAATTTAATTGTCCTTCTTTAAAACATTCTGGATTCGCCACTACGTCTCTGGCAGTACCGGTTACGAGGCTACGCACTACACTACGTCTCTGGCAGTACCGGTTACGAGGCTACGCACTACACTACGTCTCTGAATAATCATCGTTTTAGCTGAAAATTAATCAAATAAACTGACCGATTGCCGTGTCCTCGGGGACTATGATCACACTGTTGAAGTTGACCAGGACGGGTGGGTTGTTACTGGACACTGCAATTATTAAAACAAACATATAGATAAACAGACAGGCGGACATACAGATTAACAGACAGACATAAATCAATTCGCATACATATTTCCCTACATGTGCATACGTGAATACACACACTCTTTATCTGTATGTCTGTCTGTCGGTGTGTGTGGTGTGTCTCTCTCTCTCTCTCTCTCTCTTCTCTCTCTCTCTCTCTCTCTCTCTCTCTCTCTCCCCACCCCACTCTCTCTCTCTCTCTCTCTCTCTCTCTCTCTCTCTCTCTCTGTGTATCTCTTTCTCTCTCGCTCTCTCCCTCTCTCTCTCTCTATTTCCCTCTCCCTATCTCTCTCCCCACCCCCACCCCTCTCTGTCTGTCTGTCTGTCTCTCTCTCTCTCTCTCTCTCTCTCTCTCTCTCTCTCTCTCTCTCTCTCTCTCTCTCTCTCTCTCTCTCTCTCTCTATTTCCCTCTTCCTCTCTCCCCATCCCCACCTCTCTCTCTCTCTCTCTCTCTCTCTCTCTCTCTCTCTCTCTCTCTCTCTCTCTCTCTCTCTCTCTCTCTCTCTCTCTCTCTCTCTCTCACACACACACACACGCACACATGCACACACATTAACACATTCATTCACATACATACACGCATGTGCTTGCGTGGGTGGGTGTTTGTGTGAGTGCGTGCGTGCGTACGTGCATACATATATACATACATACATTCATACATTCATTATTAATTTTCTGAATGAATAGCCTATGTCACAGCAGCGGGTTTTCTCTCCTTTTTCTGGACCAAATGTCGAAATAACCATATGTTGGACATGAAGTAGCCATAGTTTAAAATAAAATAATGTAAGTACCGTTAAACAATGTTTTAAACTGTTACCAATTGGCAGAAATAAATAATTGTATTGTACTAACCAGCAGCGACAAACGTCAACAACCAGAAAATTGTAGGTTTCTTATTCCCGTCAGTAATCTGCAAAATTTAACAAGTCACTTTCAAACTGTTTGTTAATTGGTTTCAGCGCATAATTCCAACATATATACGCAGTATACTAACAAATATTATTACAAAGTATGCATTGGTTCAGGGCCCATGTTTATAAAACTTTTAAGAGTCCTGACTCAATCTCAAATGACGTCACACGCATGCAATTTGTATGGCGTTGCCATGACGTTACTGTCTCAGACTCTATTAGTCTCGAGTCTAGACTCTCACGGGCCCAGGCCAGTACTCGACTGACGTAATGTCAAAAATTGCGAACCATAAATATAACATGAACATGACGTCAAAATTAAATAAATGCGTAAAGATGTACGGGTGATATAAATTATGACATCTTTAATTAGTTATTTTATTTGATGGTAGTTTCATTTTATACCTGACATGAAAATATTTAAAATGTGCCATAAATAGTATTATGAGTGGCTATTTGACCAGATTTCGATGTAGCATATGTGAAGCGAGTAGGGTAAAAATCGTGACAAAAGAAAACGGGTGTTTTTGTATATTTTTTCGGGTGTGTTTTTCTTCTCTTCACCCCCCCCCCCCCCCCCCCCCCCTTCTTTTTTTCAGACGACGTTGTTTTCAAATGGTATCCATTTTCCTAACAAGCTCGGGGTTTTAAGTTATTTAACAGTCTACAGAATACATAAACAAAGCGTACCGGTTTTAAATATTAATAGTGAACTCAAAGATTTCCTAGATTGGCGACTGCATTTAAAACATATTGAGGATTAACGTGTTTTTAGAAGGAAAAAAATGTAAATTGATGATCTATTCTTAATTGGAAAAAATAACAAAAATATGCTTAAGACTGTAGGTTTAATACTTATCTGGCTATCTATAGCTACGTTTTCATGCTACATGTCCGCATGCGGATACGTCGCTGATGCGTCGTTCGGATGCAAATGCGATATGCGGAGGCGTCACGTGGGTGCGTCATGCGTCCTTCCATATAATTATGTGGATACAGAAGTGTTATTCTGTTTTTTGTTATATTTGAAAGCAGCCTGGCTCCCAATACATCCATAATATAGCAATCAGGAGGAATCTTTTATTAAAATTCTTTACTTATAAGAGACATTATGATTATATCACCAGTACGTGTGTACATGTGTGTATGTATGTATGTATGAATGTATGTATGCATGTGTGTGTGTTTGTCTGTATGTCTGTGTGTGTGTGTGCGTGCGCGCGTGTGTGTGTGTGTGGTGTGTGTGTGTGTGTGTGTGTGTGTGTGTGTGTGCATTGATGTATGAATATCTATATATTGTATGTATGTCGAGGTTGACTGTTACATACATAGATATTAACGCACTGGCGCAGGGGATAATTAAGTCCTTTCTGGCCTCACAAATTTCCCGTGCCATTGCTGGGACTCGAACCTATGGCACCGCATCGCCTTCAAATTGCAAGACTAATCGCGATACCTTTTGATCTGTTGAGACATCCATGTATGTATGTATGTATGTGTGTATGTATGTATATTACTCATATGGTCTCCATAAACGGTTATATAAATGTCGTATTTTTCCCACGCTAACTTTATTGCCTGGGTCATAACAATACCTTGAAAACTGTTATAGCACACTACTGACGTCACGAGTTACCCTTGCATCTTGCGGTTTTTTTAAATTGACATCAAACCACGTCACTGTAATTGACATGGCTTCAACTTATTAACGCCGATTGTGAAGCGATTACAATCATATTTAACTTCATATTGATAGATATCACTACAGGAGAAGGAATTATTCTTACGACCTTATACGGACCAAATAGAAATAATCCTAAATTTTATGAAAATATTTTTACCAATTTAGAAGATTTCCAAACTGATAAATATGTAATTTGTGGCGATTTTAATTTAGTACTGAATCAGAATTTAGATACTAAACACTATAAATATATTAATAATCCTAATTCACGTAATACAATTATAGAAACGGCAGAAATGTTAGATTTAAAAGATCCGTTTAGAGAATTTTATCCAAATTTAAAACGATATACATGGAGGAAAAAAAATCCAGCAAAACAAGCCAGACTAGACTTCTTTTTACTTTCAAATAATTTAATACCATACGTACAAAAAATTGTAATTAAAAATAGTTGTCGATCTGACCATTCTGGTGTAGTTGCCCTTTGAAAATAAGTGAGGTTTAAAAAGGAAGTGGACTTTGGAAATTTAACAGCGCATTTTTCAGAGATAAAGAATATGTAAAAGTTATTAAACATTTAATTGAAAATGTGAAAACGCAATACGCAGTTCCTGTCTATTTAAGATAAAGTATAAGTATAATACCCAATGAAGCGATACAATTCGTAATAAATGACCAACTTTTTATGAAACTTTATTAATGGAAATAAGAGGCAAAACGATTTCATATTCTGCTTACAGAAAAAAGAAATAAAATGAATTAGGAAAAAATATGTGACGAAATTAGAATATTAGAATGCAACGAAGAAATGACTAATATAAATATAATAGAAGAAAAAAAACTACAACTAGAGAAATTAAGAGAAGAAAAAGTAAAAGGACATTATATAAGATCAAGAGCGAAATGGGTTGAAGAGGGAGAAAAGCCAACGAAATACTCCTGCAATATGGAATCGAGAAATTATTACAGCAAGTTAATATCAAGACTGGAGTTAGAAAATGGTGAAGAAATAACAAATCAGAAACAAATTATTTTAGAAACCCAAACATTTTATTAAAAAATAAAACTGTACTCTGCGCCCTCTAGTGAAGTAAGTGACGAGATTATAGATAAATTAAATAGACTTAATAATTATAATAAGCTAACTGACGAGGAAGCAAATGCACTGGAAGGAGAAATAAAATATTCAAAAGTGCTATCATTTTTTTAAAATATGAAAAGTGAAAAAAGCCCTGGGTCTGATGGATTCACTGCTGAATTCTTCAAGTTCTTTTGGATTGATTTAGATTATTTTATCATTAGATCAATAAATTATAGTTATATTGTCAAAGAAATGTCTGAAGTCCAAAAGCTGGGTATCATTACCTGTATTCCCAAACCAAATAAACCAAAACAGTTTTTTTAAAATTGGAGGCCTTTAACATTGCTTAACTGTACTTATAAACTAGCTTCAGGCTGTATTGCCAATATAATAAAAACAGTGCTAGATAAAATAATTAGTAACGATCAAACTGGTTTCATTAAATGTAGATATATTGGTGAAAACATTCGATTAATATATAATATCATGTACTACACGGACGTCCACGATATTCCAGGTCTCCTGCTTTTGGTAGATTTTGAAAAAGCTTTCGACTCTGTATCATGGGCATTTATTGAAAAATCATTAGATATTTTTAATTTCAAAGCCTCAATTAAAAACTGGATTAAAATTCTATATAATAATTCAATGTCGAGGGTGATACAAAATGGCTTTCTGCCAGAAACATTTAAATTAGAAAGAGGGTGTAGACAAGGCGATCCACTTTCTCCTTATATTTTTATTATTTGCGCTGAAATTCTAGCTATATTAACAAAAAATTACGAAAACATAAATGGAATAACAATCGATGGTGAACAATAGTTAATATCCCAATACGCAGACGATACAACTTTTATATTGGACGGAACTCCTGGATCTCTGTTTAATACTTTAACAATATTTGAATATTATGCCACAGTATCTGGATTAAAAATAAATTATACAAAATCAAAAGCTACTTGGATATGCAGTAAAAAACAAATCAAGATGGAAATTAGAATGAAATACAACAGAATTTACGATGCTCGGAATAACGTTTACAGTAAATTTACAATTAATTGTTAAAGCGAATTACCCACAAAAATTAATGAAATTAAACTATTGATAAAACTATGGTTAATAAGGAAGTTAACTGTCTTAGGAAGAATAACCGTATTAAAAACACTAATAATACCTACAATTACATATTAATAACTGCACTACCAAACCCATCCAAAAAAGAAGTTGACAATTTGAATAGATTATTTCATAAATTCATTTGGCAAAATAAACCCGATAAAATAAAACGAGTCTTATTAGCTCAAGAATTCAAAGATGGTGGATTACAAATGTTACATATATATAATTTCATGATGGCTTTAAAAGCTTCATGGCTTAGGAGACTAGTTTTAGGTAACCCAAAATGGATTAAACTGTTTGAATCTACTACTAATTTATCCAATAGAGACCTTGTAATAAATGGAGATTATTATTTGAATATAAAAAGAAAGAAATTAAAAAAAAAAAACATGTTTTGGAAAGATGTTTTATAGAGTTGGGAGTTAATTCAACAACAAATAGTTTTTTTGAAAAAAAACAGAACATATTTTAAGCTCAAATATTTGGTACAACAGCAATATAACAATAAATACAAAACCATTTTGTTATAAAAATTATTTAGAAAAGGGAATATTATTTATAAACGATCTTCTTGATGAAGATGGAAATTTCTTTACATTTGAGAAATTAAAAAATATGTAGAATGTAAACTCACACTTTTTAAAATATACATCGCTTATAAACAGTGTCACGGGGATTCTATAATACCCGTAACTGAATAAAACACGATTATCAAAATATCTCTCCTAACTGTATATCTATTAGATCTCTCTGTAACAGGCGGTATATACCCGCTGTGGCTCGTCTCTAGCTATAATCAGAGATACGATCTATACAAGTATATATTATTGTAGCACGTTTAGTTCACTAGAAAACACAACAAAACACAATACACTTTGGAATCTGTATTAACCTACGCTGACAAATATACAGCCGCAGTAGTTAATTAATAACAACAATAATAACAACCCAGAACTGATCACTTAATTAGTTAATCTCTAGGTGTCTAGTTTACACAATATGCTAATCACTTCACCGTGACACAACACCCACACCTGTGATAATTGAGAAACGCTTCTAGGAGAAGTTAATTAATAAAGGAATTACAACACTATTCCTAACTGGTTAATTTTTAATTAACCCTTAACTACTCATTCAGTAACCCTGTAACACAGAACTAATACTGGTACCTATCACAATAAAGACAATAACCTACAGTTTACCTAGGTCTTCTAGGATGACTGGCTAAGCTTTATATTACCAAATACTCATATGTTAGAACAAAAAGTCTACGATTTACTTCGTCAGATGACCGAAGACACTGTCTAAAGAATATTGGTATAATACAGTATTAAAATATTTAAAAGTCACATCAATCACATCAAGGTTATACAACAGAGCAGAAATAATATATATATATACCAAAGTCCAAACGGACAACGTTCCCTGGGAGCCGTCCTTTTTGCTTCTCTCCATAACTCTAAAATTCTAGCTATTTATTATAAAAATCAGAATCGCCTGGGGGTACAAGGCGGTCCTCCCCCTATCATCTGATATTCCACCTCTCCCAGAGTCGGTATATTTCTCTTTGATCGCCAGACTTACTGACGCCATCGTCGCCAAATCACGGTTGTAAAAAGCGCACTCGCGGAGGTATTACGTAACTACTGGCCACATGGCTCCGCACCTGGGCTGGGTGTGTATTAGAATGCCCGATCGCGCGAAGGCATTACGTAACAAATTGCCCATCTGGGCTAAGTGCATTGGAACTGCACACGGCCTTCTAAAACAATTAATAACGCCACAGGCGAAAAGAAATTAACAGCATGTACCGTCACACACCCCCACCTCAAAATGATATTTCCTCTACTCTAGGAATAGGGAAATATACTACATTAAAACAAAAAGGTGCGTTAACCGACGCATACGGGCATTTATAACACATGTAATAATAAGGTGACTACCAGTAATCACACTGAGTCTCTGAGTCCCTGGTATACAAATAAAATATATATAAACAAAACAGAAATCAAGAATGTCAACACATTATCATAACTTCGGGACAGGGCATCAGCGATTACATTGGATGTGCCCCTGATATGTTCAATGGTAATTGGGTATTCTTGCAGAAGAAGACTCCACCTCAAAACTCTCTGGTTGGTGGCTTTCATTCTGTGAATGAAAGTAAGCGGATTATGATCAGTAAAGACCACCACTTGGTGCACTGCCGATTTCACGTAGATCTGAAAATGCTTCAGAGCTTGTACCATGGCCAAAGCTTCCTTCTCTATAGTGGAATAGTTCACCTGGTGTTTGTCAAACTTTTTCGAGAAGAAACTTACAGGATGGTCCAGTCCATTTTCGTCTTCCTGGAACAGCACAGCTCCAGCACCCACGTCACTGGCACCCATAGCTAGCTTGGACGGCATTCGGTAGTCTGGTGCTGCCATCACGGGAGACGAGTAGCGCCTCTGCTTGAGACCGTTGAATGACTTCTCGCATTCACCTGACCAATGGAACTTCGGTTCCTTCTTTTTCAGCGTCGCACGTTTTCCAGGTTTTCTCCGATAGGCATGCTGTCGAATCGGTGTAGCGTTGGGTTCCAAGCGCACATCTTGGCTTAAGGTATTGGTAACCGTTGGAAGGTTCTGACAAATGGAAACATTGTCTTGTTTCAACGTAGTCAACTTTGCTCGCTGGGGGCTCAAGTCTGCTAGAATCTGGCCGTTGGCCAACTTGACCTCTGCAGTCTTGACGTCATCACAGGAAATTGAGTGTCTCTCAATTTGGACCGGTCTCTCTGGAACTATCGGCAGTCTGTCAAAATAACCTTTTAGCAAATTGATGTGACAATACCTACTTTTCCTAACCCTCTCAGGAGTGTTTATCACATACCCTGTCTCATTAACCCGTTTGTGCACAACATAGGGACCGAAATACCGGTTCTGTAATGAACCCCGTTTAATGGGAAGGTACAGCAGCACCTTATCCCCTGGTTTAAATTCCCGACTCCTAGTCTTCCTATCAAACACTGATTTTATTTTGCTCTGAGCATGGCTCAGTTGCTTCCTAGCTAGTTCGGTCGCCGGCAACCTCCTATCTCTAACTCTCTTATTCATTAATACTCTCTCAGTTAACAATGTAGTGCGAGCTGCCAACAAATTTGGATCAGCCCCCTGCTCTAGTACTAACTCTTGTCTATTACAAGGTAAATCCCCTCTATCAAACACAACTGGTTCAATTCCCCTCTGCGGGAGATCAACAGGTTCCACCACATTTAATTCCTCAGTTGACTTATCTACCATTTTACTGATAACCTCATCCACTCCAATTTCATGGCTCACACACGTATCAGACAAATCACAAATATCCTCTGGGTCCCGTGCTAACCTACTGGCCATAGCCCTAGTCTTTACACACGCAGGATATTTAATCTCATCAACCTCACACTCTTCTATTGGTAAAGTGCTGTCTTTAATTAACAGTTGGTCACATTTCGGCTGACAACACTGACTAGTCAAATCATTTCCCAACAAAACTCCTATGTTTTCAACAGGCAAGTCCTTCACAACACCCATAATGACTGGTCCCGTCACAAACTTCGAACACAAGAAAACGTTATGTAACCGAACAATCATTTTTTCTCCAGTAACCGAGGTTAAGGTCAAACTATGTCCTATGTCTGAATTTTCAATACCCCTAAACACTCTTGCGTGATCAAACTCTGACTACACCTGGTATCTCTATAGATTGATATAGCCTTAGGACTCAATTCTTGTTTCACATCACAAACCATACCAGTGGACACATACGGGTTTACTTTCTCTGCCATGGGACTAACCATTAACTCTCTCGCTAACGGAGCTGACCTCACTAAACCGACCACGTGCGCGTTATCGCGTTTCCTTTTAAAACAGCCCCCGACAAGATGGTTATCCTTTTTACAGTAACTGCAATGGGGACGAAAAGTTCGTGCATTGGCTGATAATACAGGTTTATCCTTACTTTGCCCACCAGGTGCATTCCTTGCCTGACTAGCTGACCAACTAGAAGACTCTCCCCGATAGTTACTTTCCCGGGAAAAACCTGGCTGAAATTTCTTCTTATCACCCTGTTGTAAAGAGCTACCCTGTACTGCCTGAGCTTTGTGTATTAACACGTAATCATCTGCCACTATGCCTGCCTCCTCTATCTTTTTGACATCACGATCCTCTAAATGAATACGTAAGCTAACTGGTAATCCATTTTTAATGTCCTGTAAGATCAACAACGCTCGTAACTCGGTATATGACTCTACCTGATGAGAAATCACCCATTTATCAAACATCCCTGCCTTCTTAGCCACAAACTCACTATAAGACTGACCCTGCGTTTTTCTCAACTCGCTATACCGTAAACGATAATCCTCAGGTCGTAATTCATAAGCCCTCAACACTGCCGCCTTAACTAGGTCGTACTGACTTGCTCGCTCATCACTCATTGAATTATAAGCTACACTAGCATTCCCCTTAAACTTAGACACGGCTAACAATGTCCACTTAGACTGCGGCCAATTTAGCTGCTTAGCGGCCCGTTCAAAAAGTTGGAAGAACATATCTACCTCCTGGTCATCAAATACAGGCACTGATCTATAAGCCTCCGACATGTTAAAACCATTTCCTGCCTCACGTCTAACTTCTTCAGTATTCAACTTTAACTCATGTTCCACTTTTAATTTTGCTAACTGGAATTCTCTATCCCTATCTCTCTCCTCTCTCTCTCTCTCTCTCTCTCTCTCTCTCTCTCTCTCTCTCTCTCTCTCTCTCTCTCTCTCTCTCCCTCTCTCTATCTCTCTCTCTATCTCTACCTCTCTCTCTCTCTCTCTTCTCTATCTCTCTCTTTCTCTTCTTTTTTCTCTCTCTCTCTCTCTCTCCTCTCTCTCTTCTCTCTCTCTCTCTATCTCTCTCTTCTCTCTCTCTATCTAATGCACGTTCCTCTCTTTCGTACTCAAGCTTTTTAAAAGCTAACTGTTGTTCCATACTCAAGTCACTTATCTCTATCTCTGGAACAATCTCACTGTCTTCCATAACAGGCCTATCACCAAATACTTCCTGGATAATAATTGTCTTTATATCACCTAAGGTTTTAGCTGATGTTAAATCAATTTCCCGCTCACTTGCGATTTCATCTAACTCGGCCTTACGTGCTCGCTTAATCTCCACTACACTGAGCGTAGGCCTATCCAGCAAATTCTTATCCATGTTTAGATATGACGCACTTATTATTAATTAATTTTCTAGTGAACAACGTTGCTACTTCTAGTTAATTTGTAAAATTAATTTATAAAGCCCCCATTTACAAACAATACTTTTTTTAAAATATGCGTGTCCCGTTTCAGATCCGGGACGAGCGCTCCAATTTGCTTCTCCTGTCACGGGGATTCTATAATACCTGTAACTGAATAAAACACGATTATCAAAATATCTCTCCTAACTGTATATCTATTAGATCTCTCTGTAACAGGCGGTATATACCCGCTGTGGCTCGTCTCTAGGTATAATCAGAGATACGATCTATACAAGTATATATTATTATAGCACGTTTAGTTCACTAGAAAACACAACAAAACACAATACACTTTGGAATCTGTATTAACCTACGCTGACAAATATACAGCCGCAGTAGTTAATTAATAACAACAATAATAACAACCCAGAACTGATCACTTAATTAGTTAATCTCTAGGTGTCTAGTTTACACAATATGCTAATCACTTCACCGTGACACAACACCCACACGTGTGATAATTGAGAAACGCTTCTAGGAGAAGTTAATTAATAAAGGAATTACAACACTATTCCTAACTGGTTAATTTTTAATTAGCCCTTAACTACTCATTCAGTAACCTTGTAACACAGAATTAATACTGGTACCTATCACAATAAAGACAATAACCTACAGTTTACCTAGGTCTTCTAGGATGACTGGCTAAGCTTTATATTACCAAATACTCATATAATGTTAGAACAAAAAGTCTGCCATTTACTTCGTCAGATGACCGAAGACACTGTCTAAAGAATATTGGTATAATACAGTATTAAACTATTTAAAAGTCACATCAATCACATCAAGGTTATACAACAGAGCAGAAATAATATATATATTTACCAAAGTCCAAACGGACAACGTTCCCTGGGAGCCGTCCTTTTTTGCTTCTCTCCATAACTCTAAAATTCTAGCTATTTATTATAAAAATCAGAATCGCAAGGGGGTACAAGGCGGCCCTCCCCCTATCATCTGATATTCCAACTCTCCCAGAGTCGGTATATTTCTCTTTGATCGCCAGACTTACTGACGCCATCGTCGCCAAATCACGGTTGTAAAAACCGCACTCGCGGAGGTATTACGTAAATACTGGCCACATGGCTCCGCACTTGGGCTGGGTGTGTATTAGAATGCCCGATCGCGCGAAGGCATTACGTAACAAATTGCCCATCTGGGCTAAGTGCATTGGAACTGCACACGGCCTTCTAAAACAATTAATAACGCCACAGGCGAAAAGAAATTAAGAGCATGTACCGTCACAAACAGCATTAAGACATTTATAAATAAAGCAGACAATGTTAGAAATGGCCACTTTACATTGCTAACTAATTCTATATTTCCGGTAAAATTTAATATTATTCTTAAAAGTCAAACAGGTATTAAAGACATGTATCAATTATTAAATCACGAAATTATTACACCAACATCACAAATAAGATGTAGAAACCAAGGTTTTGCTTTTGACTCAAAAGAATGGGAAAACTATTATAAAGTGCTTTTTATAAGTCTCAAACTTTGATATGGTTTCAATACAGAATTATACACCAGATACTAACAACTAATACTTTTTTACGTAAAATTTAAATACATAGATACTAATGAATGTACGTTTTGTAGCAGTTCACCAGAAACATTAACACATTTATTTTACTATTGTAATAAAGTGACTTATCTGTGGCATGTTGTTGTAACTTGGATTTTAAACAAAAAAGGAATTCGAATAAAATTAAATAAAACAATTATTTTATTTGGACAAATAGGCGATATAAAAGACATATTTATAAATTGGTTGTTAATAAACATTAAATATTATATATACAAGACAAAAATGGAAAAAATGAAATAAATATAATAGCTGCTCAAAACCTTTTGCAAAATAAATACGAAATAGAAAAATATATTCTTTTTAAAAACTGTAAATATGAAGAGTATAATACAATATGGGCACCATGGAAACGACTCTTCAGTCAAGAAAGTAATTTGATGGAAGAAAATAGAAACAATTATCAAGCGAGCGCTTGACGTGAATTTTGACATTATTACTTATCACTGTAATTACTATTATAGCTCTTTTTTTTTTAACAATCCTTCTTTCAAAACTTATATATTTATTTTATATCCCCATTACATCAACCAGCCAATCTAAATATATTTCTATTAACTAGCCATTTATAATGTGTTATTAATATTATTATGTACATATGCATTAATATTAAATATATCATCATCTACATTATGTGTATAAGTATATTACTATTACTATAATCAGCATACTATCACAATGTGTATGTACTCCCAGTATTTAGCTTGTATAATCTAATTCATTTTCTGTGAGGTGCTGAATCAGGGCATCCCAACCCTGGCATCGTCAAAATGAGCTGGGGACAATCAAATCTTTGTTAAAAAATAATAATAATAAAACTTAAATTAAATTATAAATTATAACATTCGCTGGAATGCTATACAAAATTTACGACACTCATTTGGGAATTGTTTTGTACCCCTCGCTCTCGCCCGGGGAATATATATATATATATATATATATATATATAGAGAGAGAGAGAGAGAGAGAGAGAGAGAGAGAGAGAGAGAGAGAGAGAGAGAGAGAGAGAGAGAGAGAGAGAGAGAGAGAGAGAGAGAGAGAGAGATATATAGAGAGATATATAGAGATATATATAGAGATATATATAGATATATAGATAGATAGATATATATATATATATATATATATATATATATAAGAGATATAGATATATATATATATATATATATATATAATTTTAGTGTATTAACCCGGTTAATAATGGTATATATAGACACAAACATACACACACGCAAGCACGCGCTAATAAACGAGGTATCAGTTAATATCAAGTTTATAATCAGCAAAGCTCTAAACGTTACGTCAAGATATTTTCTTTCTATAGATAAATATGTTGGTAATTTATCTATATCAAAACTAAGTGTCAGCGTTAGTTAATATATATATACAGATCAACGTACGTACTGGGTGATGATGAAAAAAGCAAGTAAGCAGTTCTGGTACATAGGCAATACATTTACCGCAAGGTCGTTCGCTAAAAGTGGAAAGGTCCCAGTAGGTAGGCCGATAACGTACAGTACGTCATTCGTGAGAATTCCTCATTAATAGGAAAGGAAGGAAGGAAGGAAATGTTTCATTTAACGACGCACTCAACACATTTTATTTACGGTTATATGGCGTCGGACATATGGTTAAGGACCACACAGATATTGAGGGAGGAAACCCGCTGTCGCCACTTCATGGGCTACTCTTTTCGATTAGCAGCAAGGGATCTTATATATGCACCATCCCATAGACAGGATAGCACATACCACGGCCTTTGATGTACCAGTCGTGGTGCACTGGCTGGAGCGAAAAATAGCCCAAGGGGCCCATATGACTGTTAAATCGACATATGAGGTAGTTAAACGACCTAAACAGCGAGCGCTTTAACCACTGGGCTACGTCCATCGCCCCTTCCTCATTATAGACATGTATGTGGGCTCAATCGCTTCAAGTACGATGACATCCGTATGCCAAATTGCTTAAGCGTCCGTATAAATATTATGTTAACACTGGTCGGGCTACTGGTGCTCCCTTGCACTTGCCAGAACGGGCGGTCCCCTCTCCCACCCATCCACCCCTTTTCCTGTCCTGGATGGTCCTTCCTCACACAAGGCCACCACCTGCGCATATGACAGGCGTGCGCTACAACAGCTGGTTCTGAATGTGCACGTAAACCCTAGGACCTGACCTGATATAGAATATCAGGTTACTACGTTTCGATATCGTGGTTATTTGACGAGGTTTAGATAATGGTGTAACAGGCTCGCTATAATGGTGTAACAGGCGAGCTTCAGCGAACCGAGCCAAATAACCACGATATTAAAACGTAGTTACTGATATTTTTGTTTTATCATGCATCCCCTTTCAAGTTATATTTTTGTAATACGTTTCAGTTAAAAATGGTATAGAAACTATTAGTTTTATCGTGTAGAAGCTACTACCGGAAGTCGGACAATAGCAGATGCCCGAAAGCATCTTGGGAATGGCATAGCCAGCCTAAAAATTATGTGTTTCTAAATTTTAAATAAAATACTTTGATTATATTTCAAAGTCTGTTGTGTTACAACATTACAATTTTTGTACCTTTTTCTGTGAAAATAAACTACAAGTTTATGTGTGACCTGAAGAAGATCTACACCACTGGCTGCTAGTCACTGTGACGTCAGACGCTGTTCCAATGTTAACATTCTTTGCAGGAAGCTACTTGCTATTTTGTTTCAAAATGTTTAATTCAAAACACTGGCTAATTTCGAATGGTAGCGAATAATGGAGAATTGAAAGATAAGAGATAATTTGATGTTACAGGAAGTGTAAATGTTATATTTATTCATGCAGTTCAACAATTATTGTTGTAAATGGATGCTTGAAAAATTAGAAAACGATGTACCTGAAAATTGAGCAAACATCCATCATGCGCACAGCTCATTTCCTAGTGACATAATAACACTTCGAATTATCAGGTAGGGGTTATCAGGTCAATAGGAAGCATGGTTGCATGGTAAATTATGTTAAATCAGTAGAAGACCTTTGAACGCACCCGCAAACGCATACGCAGATCCAGACACACATCTTAGTAATGAAATTTCACTGTTTAATTAGGGGCGGGGTGTAGCCTAGTGGTAAAGCGCTCGCTTGATGCGCGGTCGGTTTGGGATCGGTCCCCATCAGTGAGGCCATTGAGCTATTTGTCGTTCCAGCAAGTGCACCTTGCCTAATATATCATAGGCGTGGTATTTGTTATCTTGTCTGTGGGATTGTGCATATAAAAGATCCTTTGCTACTAATGGAAAAATGTAGCGGGTTTCCTCTTTAAGACTATAGCTCACAATTACCAAATGTTTGACATCCAATAGCCGATGATTAATAAATCAGTGTACTCTAGTGGTCTTGTTAAACAAAACAAACATTAATTATTTCAGAAGAAAAATGCTTACCAGCGTCATAGTTTTACCATTGAGGTCATGGCGACTTCAGAACTACGCTTCACTTCAGCTAACGTTATGTACCGTAAGCCGTTTCCCCACATGGCTTACAGTAGCTGACGTTAGCCAAAGTTAGCTGAAAAGGAACGCACGACAGATTTGGATTTGCTTCTGAGAAACGGACATGTGCTTATCTCGTTATCACAATAGAGTTCAGACGCCGTATAACCATGGTAAAGGTATACAGGGGCGTAGGCTAAATATTTCTTTCTTTGAAATGAAATGGTTCCTATACAGATCCTTTGATGCTTTCAAAATAGACGTCTATCTAACATTTAGTTTTTAAAACTCCACATCTAAAAATATCTAAATTATCATAAGTGTGTGTAATTTCATGCAATAGTTAAATGCTTTTTGTTCACCATTCATCTGTAACACTGACGCTAAATGTTATTCTAGTTCAGTGTGAACTCTGTAGAGTGACCAAGAGTTGTAGCCAGGTTTTATGACATTCTGAGTACAATAACTATTAAATATTACACTATGTTATTGTGATTATCAGCCAGCCGATTTTTTATGACTAGCAGATTATACTGACTGGAAATCACGTTATCATGAAGTCTCTAAAATAACGAAATCCCTGACATTGCATTAGCCAGTGGCGCAAAAATACTATTGAACTTTTACCAGATTGCGTAAGCTATAAATTGCGGCATAACTTACCCTACAACATGTTTAGCGGTGGCGACGGCAATAACGTTCGCGAACTTTCTAGCTGATCTGTGGTTTTAGCCTCGGGCTGTCGTAGTTAAGCCCAGACATGAGGCATGGTAGGTACAGGGCTCGCAAGCCCGGTACCGACTCCCACCCAGAGCGAGTGCTAACGCAATCAATGGGTAGGTGTAGACCACTTACACCCCCCTTCTCTCCATAACTGGTTCAACAAAGGCCACTGGTTTGACAGACATCCCAGCCTGTAAGGAAGCGCCCAGAAAAGATCCCTTGCTACATGTCGTAATAGAGGCGCACGAAATTCATCTAAAAAAAAGTGTCAGAATGACCATATGGTTGACGTCCAATAGCGAATGTACACCATAAAAAATCAACTCTGCTTCTAGTGCGCGTCGTTAACTAAAAACAAACTTTACTAAATACGATGCATAATTTACCAAAATGATGACAATGGCTTATTCCATATTTTCAACTGGTTTCGTGTCTTTGGCGAAACTCTTGCACAGCCTTTTTGGCTTCATCATTTTATATTAAGTGACGGACTCGATAGTTTTCCTGCTCGGTCTTCCTGAACTCAAGGCTCGTTTCATTCTCATTTCATAAATTCGTAAAAGATAAACAGATCATAGAGTGTTTTGTTCACCTATTTACCCGCCGGGTAGGATAAAAAAACAGGATATTTAAGTATTTTGATTTATTAAATAGTGGCGGTGGCAGTCCTCTTTTGGGCATCTCAGTAGGAATGTATCGAAAATAAAGCTTCTCCTCGGGAGTGATATGTCCTCCTATAGACGAGGCACCAGCTCCTTTTATAGGAATCAACCACTATTTTAAAAAATACTTTCGACTGTTATGTACAGAGATACCCCCCCCCAAAAAAAAAAACCGATTTTGTCGTTCAGATGGCTTGACATTCGTAAACGACGAATGCATATTGGGATGCTTTTTAAATGTTTTATTTAACGACGCACTCATCACATTTTATTTACGGTTATATGGCGTCAGACATATGGTTAAGGACCACATACATATATATTGAGAGAGGAAACCCGCTGTCGCCACTTTACGGGCTACTCTTTTCGATTAGCAGCAAGGGATCCTTTATATGCACCATCCCACAGACAGGGTAATACATATCACGGTCTTTGATATGCCAGTCGTGGTGCACTGGCTGGAACGAGAAATAGCCCAATGGGCCCACCGACGGGGGTCGATCCCACACCGACCGCGCATCGAGCGAGAGCTGTACCACTTGGTTACGTCCCGCCCCTAGATTGGGATGCTGTCATAGTATGTTATAGCTTAATTAATGCCCCCACCCTCATCCCATGGGGGACGATGGGTCATGATATCAGTATTTTTTAATGATAATTGAGAAAGTTAAAGTATGTTTTGTTTAACGACACCACTAGAGCACATCGATTTCTTAATCACTGGTTATTTAATGTCAAACATTTGGTCATTGCGACATATATTCATAGGAAAGCAGCTACAGTTTTCTGTTAGTAGCTATGAATCTTTCGCATTCACTTACTAACAGGCATGGCAGCACATACCACGGTCTTGATATACTAGTTGAGAAGGGAAAACCCCAAACAGAGAATGGGTCCACCGAAGAGGTTCGATCCTGCGATCACAGCACTACCTCGAGCGAGCGCTCTACCGACTGAACAATAGTTCGTCCCACGAAGAACGCCTTTTTGGAATTTACTACAAAATATTTTTGAGCCGATTGATTTGTAATTTGCAAATAAACTTCTTTTTTTTTTTTTTTTTTTTTTTTTTTTTTACAAAACACTTTTACTTTTCTTCTTTCGTAAAACCAAACTGAACTTATTCACAATTTTTTTAAAATATATTTAGAATGATGGGACGGACTGTAGTTCTGTTAAAATCGCTTATTCCAGTGCTTCACAACTGGCATATCAAAAACCGTGGCAGTATCATTCTGTTTGTGGCAAAGTGCAAGTAGAAATAGCAGCCTAGCTATATAGTGGTGGAGGGAGTAAACGAAAATGCGTCCTTGAAACTTACATATAGCCACAAAGCCATAACATCGTTATCATGATTTTTGACGTGTACAAATAAAACCCTTCACCAGTAACACAGTCCTGTGGACTTAAACCAAGTACCCATGTACTTCAGCCACAGATGGTTGTGGATGAAAGCACGTTTATCTTCAATGTGGTCGGTCAAGCGGTCGGACGTACCACATTGAAATACAAGTTGCTGATGATGGTGATTATATACAAGGGCGAGAGAAAGTCGTCACTCATGTCAAAGACCAATGATGACAACAATATAAAGGTGGCAAACGGTAAACAGTAATCATAGTAAAGAGTGCGTATTTGAGGTAACCTTGGCTTTTAAAGGAAATCATTGTGTGTAGTCTTTTGGGGGTTGGGAGGACATTGCCGTGCTGGAAAGACATTGTGATGTTTGGAGTATATTGTCCTGTTGGGAAAGGAAAGGTATGTTTGACATATGGATATGTTGACACTTTCTCTGGACAGAGAGAGAGAGAGAGAGAGAGAGAGAGAGAGAGAGAGAGAGAGAGAGAGAGAGAGAGAGAGAGAGAGAGAGAGAGAGAGAGAGAGAGAGAGAGAGAGAGAGAGAGAGAGAGAGAGAGAGAGAGAGAGAGAGAGAAACAGAGATTGAGACAGACAGACAGACAGAGAATGAGACAGACAGACAGAGAGAAACAGACATACACAGATAGACAGAATGAGAAAGAAGAGAAAGACAGACAGACAGAGAGACAGACAGAGAGAGAAAGAGAGATAGTGAGAGACAGAGAAAGAGAGATACAAACAGAGAGAGAGAGAGAGAGAGAGAGAGAGAGAGAGAGAGAGAAACAGAGATTGAGACAGACAGACAGACAGAGAATGAGACAGACAGACAGAGAGAGAAAGAGAGATAGTGAGAGACAGAGAAAGAGAGATACAAGCAGAGACAGACACACACACAGAGAGAGAGAGAGAGAGAGAGAGAGAGAGACAGACAGACAGACAGACAGACAGAGAGAGAAAAAACCTTCTACGCACACATAGTCTACTCTCACTCTTACCGAATAGCAGAAAGTTAAATGTTAGTTTGTTTTGTTTAACGACACCACTAGAGCAAATTGATTTATTAATCATTGCCTATTGGATGTCAAACTTTGGGTAATTTTGACATATACTATTTGGGGTTGTTTAGCATACATATACATACTAGCCGATTCATCACAATGTACAATTATCATCTTAGGTGTTGCACCTGGTCGTTTACGTCAGATGGTCCCTTTAACAACGTCGACTGCATTCTCCTTCTCATAGTTGTTAATTCAAGTCACGAAGCGAAATAAATTTTTCCGCCAGTCTTCTTTGTTGTGAATGACTTATACTTTGTGTAGCAAATCTCAAATGTTAAGTGCTTGTGCGGTAATAAAGACAAGATAAATAAAACAGTTTCAAAGGCAAGTCAACTGAACAGTCACATCATCAACATTTAAAGCGCCATTTACACGGTATTTCTTTGTAGTAATGATTTGAATTTGAAGGAAGGAAATGTTTTATTTAACGACGCACTCAACACATTTTATTTACGGTTATATGGCGTCGGACATATGGTTAAGGATCACACAGATATTGAGAGAGGAAACCCGCTATCTCCACTTCATGGGCTACTCTTTTCGATTAGTAGCATTAGTAGCATCATCCCATCATCAGCCTTTGATATACCAGTCGTGGTGCACTGGCTGGAGCGAGAAATAGCCTAATGGATCCACCGACGGGGATAGATCCCAGACCGACTGCGCATCAAGCGGACGCTTTTGGAAAAAAAAAAGTTTGTTTTGTTTCACACGCCACTAGAGCACATTGGTTAATTAATCATCGACTATTGGGTGTCAAACATTAGGTAATTATGACAAATAGTCTTAGAGAGGAAACCCGTTACATATCAAGGGATCTTTTATATGCACCATCCCACAGACAGGGTAGCACATAACACGGCCTTTGATATACCATTCATGGTGCACTGGCTGGAACGAGAAATAGCCAATGGGCCCACCGATGGGGATCGATCCCAAACCGACCGCGCATCAAGCAGCGTTTTACCACTGAGCTACGTCCCGCCCCGCATTATTATTATTATTATTATTATTATTATTATTATTATATCAGATGTCATACTGAGGAAGGGATGTACACGGGGGAGGGGGACATGGCTTACCCCCATCACCTATTTTTCCCTCCACCACCTTAAAATACAAAACATACAAGGGTGGGTTCTTTGTTTGGGTGTCTCACCTCCATATAAAGTCCTCGTCACGCCAGTCAGTGATAGATCTAAGGGGGACCCCCACCACCACCACCACCACACACACACACACACACGACATTTTTCTCTTTTTTAATGTTTTATGTTGAAGAATTTGAGGAATTCCCCCGGGAACGTTTGTAGCCTTTACCCTACCCCCACCCCCAATGGATTTTCTAGTTTCGCCACTGCCAGGGATTATATTTCTTGTTCAAATTAACAGAGAATAAAAGAAAATCCAATGGGAATAATATTTGCTTTCGATCGGATGGAAGTACCGTTATTGGATCTGTGTGACTATAATAATAAATTTGTTAAGTATATTAGAGAGAAAAAAATGACATAACCCGGAGGCAAAATATATCCACACCGCACACGCGCCTAAACATGGACGATTCACGGCATTGTTCGTGTCACTAATAAATCATATTCCTTTCACCTTTCAGCGTTTTAATAATATTAAATACACACAACTGTCGAAAAATATAGCCAATAAATCTTCTTCTTTTTTTTCCACAAACAGTATTAATTCTGTGCGTAGACAGCCCAGGGGAATTTATTCTATTTGACTCAAGCGACAAATGTCAAAGCATTTCACCTGCTATGACGTATGCAGTAACGAATCAAAAACTGGTTTTAATGACCTCGAATTGTGTGGTATGGGTTTGTGTCACTATATTGGGGTTACGCTAGAAAACAGGCGTGAATGGGCTTCGTCTAGCGTACCCTACAACACGGTACTATATACACAATGTTTCTGTAGTTTTTCATTACCCATCCTGTTTGCGCGAGTCACGAATGGTTGATTCTGGTTAATGTATGCTGCGTGTGAATTAACCTTTTTAACTTTTTTTTTAGTAAATTTTTTATATTAGAAGTGCGTGTGTACTCAGGCCTGAAAGCAGAAATTTATATGGGGGGTGCGTAAATGACGGCCCAAAGGGCCGTAGTTGCTAGAGCATTTTTTTCTAGAATGCAGGAGATGCATTTTCTTGCATTCTGGGATGTAAATTTGTCAAACTGACGGACTATTTTTATATTTTTTACACATCCACGGATGGACCTCAGCAGACTATGGGTGTGGGGGTGGGGTTGGGGGGGGGGGGGGGGGGGTGAGTGCGTATCACCGTATCAAAATGTATTTCAGGTTTGTAGATTAACTGAACTTAGTGTCAATTTTCGCCAAACAGCTATAGGGTTGCAAGCGAATCACTGCGCATATCACATTGTTGTTGCATTTACCATAGTTTGACACCCAATAGCCGATGTATTTTTCGTGCTGGGGTGTCGTTAAACATTCATTCATTCATTCATTCATTCACTGCGTATTTTTACGTGGATTACAACTAATAGTATGGGTAGAATGATGTAAAAATATGATGAAAAAATTTCAGGCCAGCTCATTTTGCTAGAATATCTCTATAGCTTTTGCTAGAATTTGAGGATTTGTTGAAGTACTGAGGGGTGGGGTGGGGGCATCAGTTATATGGCTATTCCATCGCATCCTCCATCCCCTATCCCCATCATCCACTTCAGTTTCGTTACTGAAATTTAACAATAAACGACGACATGGTAGTAGGGTACTCTGGCAAAAACATATTTTTTCTTTCTTTCTTTTTTTTTTCTTTCTATACATTTCTTCTTTCGATTATATTATCCTAGAATATATAACACAAATTATTATATTACGGAAATGTGTAAGTTATGTGATGCGAGATCTAGGGCCTCCACGAGTCAGGTCAGGTAAGGTCATAGGGCTTTACGTGCACATTCGGAGCAAGCTGTTATAGCGCACGCCTGTCTTGGGCATAAGAGCCGGCCTCGGCCGGCTCCTCCGTCCAGGACAGGAAAGGTGTGTGTGTGTGTGGGGGGGGGGGGGGGGTAATGGTGCTATGGAATTTTGAATGGAGCAAGAATTATGCCAAAAGAGAAAAGGTGCGCAAGTTTGATTGAGGAATTTGGGCGCAATTTTGAACGGTTTTTCGAAAAGAAAGTTCCAGAGCAAATATAGGTTTTGACATTAGTGAATCGAGAGTAGCTCGTTAATTAGACCTCTATGATGCTGTGGTGTCTCCCTAGGTTGCCCATAGGGTCCTTAAAAGGGCCTGACTGCTTCTGGTCGTTGCATGACAACCCTTCCACGAGTCCAAAATGTTAGACTCAAGTACTCGAGGGTCAAACTCGACCCGGACCCGAGTACCCGACAACTACACTAGATGATAACGAGACTAAGGAATGAAGTAAAATAGCATTATTTCCCGCCATGTTTCATAGCCCTGCTGTCCTATAATGTAACTGACTGCAGGAATATGGCACAATGGCGTTAAAAATAGAATTAAATGAGAGTACTCTTCCTTGCACGAGTATTCGAGTCCTGAGAATGGAAGAAAGGAAGGAAATGTTTTATTTAACGACGCACTCAACACATTTTATGTACGGTTATATGGCGTCGGACATATGGTTAAGGACCACACAGATATTGAGGGAGGAAACCTGCTGTCGCCACTTCCTGGGCTACTCTTTTTGATTAGCAGCAAGGGATCTTTTATATGCATCATCCCACAGACAGGGTAGTACATATCATGACCTTTGATATACCAGTCGTGGTGCACTGGCTGGAACGAGAAATAGCCCAAATGGGCCCACCGACGGGGATCGATCTCAGACCGACAGTGCATCGAGCGAGCGCTTTACCACTAGGCTACGTCCTGCCCTAGAAGAAAATGGTTTATTTAACGACGCACTCAACACATTTTATTTACGGTTATATGGCGTGGGACATATGGTTAAGCTAGGGGACAACCACGGGAGACCAACAATGACGGCCACCAATTATGCTAGGTTCCAATATGAGCTACTATCGGTAAAACTAACTATAAGTTCAGTTAACATGTAGCTCATTTGTTTTCTTCCGATGAACCGTTCAAACATGCGCCAAAATTCTTTCAAGAAATTGCGCACTACTTTCCCTTTTT
>NC_054706.1:56069406-56244406 GCF_016097555.1 Gigantopelta aegis
GAGGATCCATTGACGGATCCAGAGGGGGTCCGTTTAAAGTCCCCTTTTTAATGACTTTTGTTTTATTTGTTTTAATTTATCATCCATAATATACAACATCACACTTGCCTTAAAAACGCAGCATAACCCCATATCACCCCTCACCCCACCCGAACGCCCCTTTGACAAACTCAAATTGTCCTTCTTAGAATTTTGTGATACACCCCCCTTTACAAGATCCTGGATCCGCCTCTAGTATAACAAAATGCTTCAGCTTGTGCTATCATGAATATGAGAAAAGTGCATACAAAACACCACTTGCTGTTAGCCAGTAAGAGTAAGTTATGCTTCAGAAGCGGGTTTCTTATCTAACGGTATGTATCAAGTGTCCAAAATTATGCAATTATTATAATATGATGGTCCCCAAAACGCTGTTGAATAAAATGTGCTGGGGTGTCGTAAAACACATTATTATCTCCCTGTTATGATGCAATAGATAAAATATCCAATACATGTATTAATAAACAGTATAGTTTATCCACAATTAATAAACAATATTATAGTTTCCAAGATAATAATAACATTAAATTAAAACTGTAACCATACCAACATAAAGGGGTGTAAACATCACCAACACTCTTTTTTATAAAAGAATTAAAATGTTATACCTACTTTCTTTAGTTAGTATGTGACAACAATATGTAGTTTTGGCAACCACAGAGACATTTTATGCCCATATTAACAAACACAATATATAGCGAACATGATATGTACAGGTATATTCAAATTCATCGATCGTCAAAAGTCACGGTCCAATTGGAATATATGCTCTTTAATGCACCTGGCTGTACCAGCGCAGTAACCGATTCCCGTTGCAGCTTAACCACGCACAGCTTTGTTGTACTGGCGCATCCATTAGAACAGATGACTTGATACCAGTCGACGGAAGACTCGTGAATGTGCCTCACTGTTCAGTTATGTTTAAATCAAGCCCGATTATAGAGCTATTGCTAAAATCTCTTCTCATGGTTTTTTTTTTTTTTACAATTCTAGCCATTACAATTCGCTTGTATTGTACACGGCTGCGGCTGTTGTTATTGCTACCGTTGTTGTTGCCTCTACTGCTGTTACTCATTTTGCTTGGTTTCTTTTTTTTCTGTCACCTGCAGTTAAAAAGACAACGCGGAACAGTTTCACGAAAATAATCGGATGGTCCAGGAATCAAAGAACTGAGAGTTATGACAGTAGAAAACATCTGATTTATGGGTTTGTTAACGCGAGATTATATATAACTGCCATCCTTCTCAGTGTTCTTAATTATTTCGTGGACCATAGGTCTTGAGTCTAGACGTGGCTGATAAAAGGATCCATTCACAAAGTATTGTGCTTTTTGAAACGTCTTTATCACGGCTGCGAATGCTGCGTGTCATTTGAGACATGTCGTCAAACGTTTGATGTTCTCAGGAAAACGATATGTCGCTTAACGTCTCGAACTTGTTAAGTCTTATCCTTTGTCGATTATAAAAAGAAACTGCATTCGTAAGGACTGGGAACCGCTTCAGCTGAATCGCTTGGTAATAGGTGTCTAAAGAATTGGAATATGTACACAAACAAAGATTATCCAAAGCTTAAACAGGTAATAATATTATGTGTAATCGATCCCGAAGGCTTCTTGTAAGGCATACATTTCCTGGAAGACTTCCTCAAAGTTAACATTGGTAAACTGATCCCAGAGTCATAAAATGAAATCCAAGATTTTAAATAGTCAGAGGGATTTCCATAGAATAAATTAATTAAGTTAACACTTTTTAACACAAGCTTTGCAAAGATGTCATTCAACGTCCGTAGAAAACGTCTATTCAAGTCGTCACGGTTAACATACCATTTTTGTTTTCAAAAATAAAGATTTGAACAATGTTTGAAGTGTGAATCCTCCACAAAATATTTAAATGTTTTCTGTGGTTTATCCCAGGCCTAAATTATGGTTAAAGAATATAACCTGTACCGCAGAAGGCTTCTTCTTTTGTACAATGTTCACGATTTATCCAAGATTTAAACGAATGAATGAATGAATGAATGAATGAATGTTTAACGACACCCCAGCACGAAAAATACATCGGCTATTGGGTGTCAAACTATGGTAATGTCAAAACAAAGATTTCAACGATGTTTGAAGTGTGTCACCTATACCAATAGATGCTCTCTGTTTTAGTATAGTTTATCCAATATTTAAACAATGTTCCAGATTAACTTAACCTATGCCACTGGATGCTTCTTTTGTTTCCCAAACAGTTTTTGAAAGATCTTGAGCTTTGAAACTTGTATAAGTTACCGCTTGGACAGGATCTCATTCAGCGCCTGTATGTAGGTCTGTGCCATCTGGAGGGTGTCGTACTTGGACCACTGCGTGTCCTCCACCGTGGCCGGTAACACTGCTCGCAGTTTGTCGAAGGCCACATTAAGTCCGTCCATCCGTCTGCGCTCCCTGGCGTTAGCGGCCAGCCGTCTGCGTTTCATCTCCACTTTCGTCACCTTGGACTTCGCCTTCTTCGAGGAACCCTTCGGCGTCGTCGGTGGTGACGATGACGTCGGTGGTGCCGATAACGTCTGTGGTGGTGACGATGACGTCTGCGTTGGTGACGACGTCTGTGACGGCGTCTTGCACGAACAACTCCCGGAATGGTCGTCGTCGAGGCTGTCGTCCTCTTGGAAGGTCAGAGGCGAGAAGGTGAAGTAGTGGCCCTCGCTGCCCACGGAGCTAGCTGACGTCAGCGGGGTGCATGGGGTGCACGGGGTGCAGGGAGTGGACGGAGGGCTCTCTCCGAGGGAGGAGAGTCTCGGTCTTGTGAACTGTCCGTCCTGGGTGTTGATGGTCAACCTGCTGGTCAGCATGGACGAATCCAGGGTAATATTCACGCACTTCTTAAACCGCGTGCAGTTGGCCCTCTGGTGCAACTCCTGGTCGTTCAGAGTCGTTATATTCATACTGCCCACTCAGCACTCTGATTAGCAATAACAGATATCAATTAATTTTTACAGACAAAAAATCTCTCTCTCCTCTATCTCTCTCCTTCTGAAAACGCCGTCTGCTCGCGAATGTCCCTCTTCCGCGTTACATCCGTTTTCGCCAGAGTCTATTGAAATCTCTCTTTCCCGATAACTCGCACTACCTGTTGTGATACATCGAAATGAACGGCTCTACCTTTTATCATTAAACATAGCGGTGCCTTTGTAATTTAGATGAAGACCCTCTGGTTTTCACCGCCCAATGAGATCGCAAGTCGCACATGGGCAGCCACGCGCCAACAAGTGGCTGCCGGGCACGAAGCGTGGTCCCGCTATGCGCCTATCTCGTGCGGCGGCGTCTCACTCACGACATTGTCAAAAATCTCCAGCTTAGTCCGTTCGCCCTTGACTGATGATGATGATGAAGATGATGAAAAAATTATAATATCTGTGTTATTCCTCCTCCCCCCCCCCCCCCTCGTTGTCATGGACAAAACTCTGGCGAAGTTAGAGGTTGTGCCCACGACAGGCGTGCTTGAACAGTTCTGATGGAAGCGTGCCATAAATTATCCACACCCATACACCCACTGTGTTATTTCAACATGCACAGATAGTGTTGTACGTGTATATGAATATAACTTAAGGCAATAAATATAAAAAAAAAAATTTTTAATTTGCTTACAATATTTATGTATATTATTCACGACATTGTGAAAAGTCTGGAGATTAGTCTATTCGCCCTTGGCTAATGATGATGATGATGATTGATGATGCTTATGACTGATGATGATGATGGCGATGACGACGATGAAGACGATGACGATTATGATGATGATGATGATGATGATGATGTTGTTGATGATGATGATGATGATGATGATGATGATGAAAAAATATGTTACTTCAACATACACAGATAGTGTTGTACGTGTATATGAATATAAATTAAGGCAATAAATATAAAATAATCAACTTTTTTTTCTTTTTCTTTTCTTTTTTTGGCTTACTATATTTCTGTATATTATTCACGACATTGTGAAAAGTCTGGAGTTTGGTTTATTCGCCCTTGACTGATGTGTAGACCAAAAAAAAAAAAAAAAAAAAAACCCTGTTACTTCAATGCATGCAGATAGTGTTATACGTGGTTTTGAAACTACGTGTGGTTGTTATAAAAAAAGAAGGTTGTTTTGTTTAACGACACCACTAGAGCAGATTGATGTATTAATCATCGACTATTGGATGTCAAACATTTGGTAATTTTGACATATAGTCTCAGAGAGGAAACCCACTACATTTTTTCCATTTGAAGCAAGGGATCTTTTATATGCACCATCCCACAGACAGGAAATGTGCTTGTTATAAATATATGTATATGAATAATATATAAATTAAGATAATAACTATAAACTAATGAAGAAGATAAAATCTGTGTTTAACTTCAACGCGTGCACATACCCGTGGTTTAAAAACTATGTTTATCTGTTATAAATACATGTACACGTATCTTGATATAAATTACGACAATAAATATAAAATAATAACAGTCTTCCTTCCTTTATTTACTTACTTTTTTATTTGTGATTGATTGTTTCGTTGTGGTCGTTTGAGGGGTGGATGGTTAGAGTTTTCTCTTTTTGGCATTGTGCTTTTGAAGTCGGCTGAATGCATAATGCATAAACTTGCATTAACACGTTTTTAAAGTTGTCGAAATAACAGTGTGTGTGTGAGAGAGAGAGAGAGAGAGAGAGAGAGAGAGAGAGAGAGAGAGAGAGAGAGAGAGAGAGAGAGAGAGAGAGAGAGAGAGAGAGAGAGAGTGAGTGAGTGTTAGTACCGCATTGTTACAACCGTACATTTAAAGCTACGCCAATAGCGTTAGTTAAAGGGACATTCCTGAGTTTTTTGCAAATTTTAAGATGTTATCGACTAACAGAGGCTTTCCAACGATCGTAATTACATATAAAATATATTTTTCTGCATAAAATAATAGTGGCTGTATATTAAACGTGTTTCTTATCGTTCTAATATTTGTACTAGGTTAAATTTCATTTTATTTCCTAAAATTCTTTTTTTCGTACGTACGAAATTATTTGAAGACAAAATCCAGATTGGGCTTCTTACGAATATTAAGACGACAAGAAATATATTGAATATACAGACACTGATATTCTAAACAAGAAAATATATTTAATATGTAAGTTTAATCGTAGAAGTATTTTATTAGTCGGAAACATCATACAATGCAGCAAACTCGGGAATGTCCCTTTAAATCAAAATTCCATGTCAAAGTTGAAACTACAATATTTCATTATTTTCACATTTATTTGTAATCAATAATTACAAATTAATCGATCCCACGCATAATCTTTTCATATTTAACTGTACAATAATGTATTTTTTAAAGTGTTGTATTGCACAACAAGAGGCGTTTCCCCGAATAATTTGTGGCTAAATATAGCATAGCTACCATCTTTTTTCTGAGGAAACTTAGTGTGTTGAATGTGTACGCATAAAACAGTGTCGTCACTAGTTAATGCGTATGGCACAAACAAGATTTCTCTCTTAAATAGTTTTTTACCAGTAAAAATAATTATTTGTTTGTAAAAAAATTTAGACATAGAGCTGAAGGTATATACTTTATGTTTTAAAGCAAAACTTAATAAATATTTTTGGCGGGAAACGCCATTATTGCAACTTTGACATAGCACCTTTAAGTGTATGAAGTAGATGCTTAAATTATTTTTCTGGCATAATCTGTCTATTATTTTCAGTCAGTGGTGGAAGGGAAAAGTTAACATTTTGGTTACTGTTATTTATAATTTAGTGTTTTAAAAAATTAAAACCTAAAACAAATGAAATCAATCACACGTCCTTCTATTAGTAAAAATATTAATTTATGTCTTTCAAAATATTTTTTCAACATGAAAAAAGTTGATGATAGATTTACGACACTTCTTTCTGCAGTTTTAGTCATTTTTTTCGGTAATTAGTATGTTTTGTTTAACGACACCACCAGAGTACATTGATTTATGCATCATCGGCTATTGGATGTCAAACATTTGTTCATTGCGACACGTAATCTGACGAAACCCGCTACATTTCTCCATTAGCAGCAAGCTATCTTTTATATGTACTTTCACACAGACAGGACAGCACATACCGCAGCCTTTGATATAACAATCGTGAAGCACTGCCCGCAGCGGGGGAGGAACCCCATCAGAGAATTCGATTCTTCTACCCATGCACCTCAGACTGACTGGGACGTAAATATTTACTTGAACATAAATGAAACAGACCCGTATGACACACCTCACAACCCCCCCCCCCCACCCCCCACCCCACGTTCAAAACATTCGTTGTTTGTTCCACATGGTAAGAAATCTCGTTGAAAAGTTAGTTAAAACTGGTTTAGGTTTAACTACACCACTAGAGCACATTGATCATCGATTATTGGATGTCAAACACTTGGCAATGTTGATTTATAGTCTTAAAGGAACATTCCAGAGTTTGCTGCAATTTTTAAGATGTAACAGAGACATACCAAATATATTTTTCTGCATAAAATATTAGAGGCTGTATATTAAACGTGTTTCTGATCATTCTAGTATTTGTAGTAATTTAAATTTCATTTTATTTCCTAAAATATTTTGTTTTCATACGTACGAAATTATTTGAAGACCAATTCCAGTTTGGACTTCTTACAAATATTAAGACGACCAGAAACACATTGAATATACAGACACTGATATTCTAAACAAGAAAATAAATTTAATATGTAAGTTTAAATGTAGAAATATTTTATTAGTCTGAAACATCTTACAATGCAGCAAACTCAGGAATGTCCCTTTTAGCGATACAAGCGGCTAGATCTTTTATTATGCACCGTCCCACAGACAGGAAAGTCATCCAATTGTAAATACTTTACTGTGCGCACCCTTTTTCCACCATTGGTCTAGTGATCTCTACTTCAGATGTTCCTATTACCAGAAAGCAGCTTTTTAATTTAAAGAAAAAACACATATGACGGCTAATGAGTGTCTAACAAAGGTCAGTATCGTGAAAAACCGTGAACCGGGCTACCCCATAAAACCGGCCTCGGTGGCGCAGTGGTTAAGCTATCGGACTACAGGCTGGTAGGTAGGTACAGGGTTCGCATCCCGGTACCGGCTCCAACCCAGAGCAAGTTCTTAAGGGCTCAATGGGTAGGTGTGAGGCCACTACACCCACTTCTCTCTCACTAACCACTAACCAACTAATAACTAACTCACTGTCCTGGACAGACAACCTAGATAGCTGAGGTGTGTGCCCAGGACAGCGTTCTTGAACCTTAATTGGATATAAGCACGAAAATAAGTTGAAATAAATAAATACCCTGGTTTATTTGCATATGACTTGTTTTTAAGGAATTTGCAGACGCGTGAATCCTAACATCGGAATATTTTTTATTGAAATAAAAACATCTGAAAAAATAAACTGCACAAATAAATTTTAAAAAAGATAAGTAGGCATACAAATATTTTTATGCAGAGAAAAATGTATACATGGCGGCCATTACGCACCGTACCGCAATATTAAATGATGTGCAATATTAAACAAATCTAAATAAGCGATAGTTTTACACCGCTGTCATTGCCAAAGGCAGATGTAGCCCAGTGGTACAACGTTCGCTCGATGCGCGGTCGGTGTGGGATCGATCCCAGTCGGTGGGCCCATTGGGCTATTTCTCGTTCCAGCCAGTGCACCACGACTGCTATATCAAAGGGCGTGGTATGTACTACCCTGTCTGTGGGATGGTGCATATAAAAGATCCTTGCTGCTAATCGGAAAGAGTAGCCTATGAAGTGGCGACAGCGGGTTTCCTCTCTCAATATCTGTGTGGTCCTTAACCATATGTCTGACGCCATATAGCCGTACATAAAATATGATGAGTGTGTCGTTAAATAAAACATGTCTTTTGCCAAAGGCTCGTCTGCTTCACAGTTTTGGTGACAAGACGTGACGCGTGTCATTCTTGAAAAACAATAGCCTGATTTATGGGAGGATCTGAAGAATGTGAACATTAAATGGACATTCCCGAGTTTGCTGCATTCTAAGATGTTTCCGACTAATAAAATAGTTCTACGATTAAACTTGCATATTTAAATATATTTTCTTGTTTAGAATATCAGTGTCTGTATATTCAATGTGTTTCTGGTCGTCTTAATATTTGTAAGAAGCCCAAACTGGATTTTGTCTTTAAATAATTTCGTACGTACGAAAAAGCAATATTTTAGGAAATAAGATGAAATTTAACCTAGTACAAATATTAGAACGATCAGAAACACGTTTAATATACAGCCACTAATATTTATGCAGAAAAATATATTTGATATGTAATTACAATCGTTAAAAAGTCTCTGTTAGTCGATAAAATCTTAAAAAGTGCAGCAAACTCAGGAATGTCCCTTTAAACTACGGCTTGCATTTAGTCTCTTCACAATAAAAATTGACATGGTTATAAACATTTGTTGGTTGATTTCGACAGTAAATTGAATATGGTAAAATATTATTTTATCAAATCGATCGCACATTACAATGCGCATGGGTAGATGCAATTTCCGGTTAGTAGGCTGGTTCACGGTTACTCGAGCATATATGAATATAATTATTTACATTAAAAATAAAAATTAAATTATATAATTATGCAAAATCAGTGTAAAGAGCTTTTGAAAAAAATACAGTACAATTAAAAAATGAAGATTAGTATAATTTAAAACTTCGTAGAGAAATAAAAATGTTTTTTAAAATATTTTAAATTAATTCTGGGTTCTAAACAACAAAATGTATTGAATATGCAATAGTTTTCGTTGAAAGGCTCAATTAGTCGAAAACATCTTACAAAAGCAACACACTGTGTGTCTGAGTGTTGTTTAATAAATCTTAAAACTTGAAATCTCAGGTTAATCTCTTTAATAAGGACCGGCCTCGGTGGCGTCGTGGCAGGCCATCGGTCTACAGGCTGGTAGGTACTGGGTTCGGATCCCAGTCGAGGCATGGGATTTTTAATCCAGATACCGACTCCAAACCCTGAGTGAGTGCTCCGCAAGGCTCAATGGGTAGGTGTAAACCACTTGCACCGACCAGTGATCCATAACTGGTTCAACAAAGGCCATGGTTTGTCCTATCTTGCCTGTGGGAAGCGCAAATAAAAGATCCCTTGCTGCTATTCGGAAGAGTAGCCCATGTAATGGCGACAGCGGGTTTCCTCTCAAAATCTGTGTGGTCCTTAACCATATGTCTGACGCCATAAAACCGTAAATAAAATGTGTTGAGTGCGTCGTTAAATAAAACATTTCTTTTTTTCTTTAATAAGGATAAGGATATCTGTGATAAATAATCTAACTAGACAGCAAACGCCACAACGTTATACCACTCGCAATAAAACCGATACCTAAATTATTATTAGTCATTTGTGACAACAAAAACTAGTGACAGTCTTTTTTCTTAACGTGTTTCCGCCTAGTGCATACTGGCACACTTTATAGATTTTGTTTCTGCTTTTGTCAATTAAGCTAGGCGTTGCTAAACCATAAACTATTTTTTTTTTTTTTTAAAACAGGATTGTTTGGGGTTTTTTTCTCTCTGTTGTGATTGCTGTCCTTCAAACACAAACAAACTGTGTCATCCTAAATCACATCCTAAAATAGAGATGCTCCTTTGAGGTTAATAACCGTTAATTCCTTTTATCAGATACGGAAATTTTAATAACGAGACAGTCGTAAAGTTTTTTCTGGTTGAGAGATATCACAATGAGTTAATCCCGATAGGGCTTGAGATTCTATTGATCGGCGCTCGTCCGGAAGTCTGATCTTTGATGGACGGGATGGTTTATTTCCCCCTTTTTTGCCAGGTGTACCATTCTTTATTCTTTTTTCTCATACTTATTTTCGTGCTTATAACGTTCAATCACGCTAGCCTGGGCACACACTTCAGCTATCTGGGCTGTCTGCCCAGGACAGTGGGTTAGTTGTTATATATAGTGGTTAGTGAGAGAGAAGCCGGTGTAGTACATCTACCCACAGGAAAGAAGGAAATGTTTTATGTAACGACGCACTCAGCATATTTTATTTACGGTTATATGGCGTCGGACATATGGTGAAGGACCACACAGATATTGAGAGAGAAAACCCGCTGTCGCCAATTCATGGGCTACTCTTTTCGAATAGCAGCAAGGGGCCTTTTATATGTACCATCCCACAGACAGGATAGAATATACCACGGCCTTTGTTACACCAGTTGTGGAGCACTGGCTGGAACGAGAAATAGCCCAATGGGCCCACCGACGGCTATTGATATATCGTCGTAAAGTACTGGCTGTAAGGAGAAATAACCGGATGGGTCCATCGACGGGTATCAATCCTAGACCGACCGCGCATCAGGCGAACGCTTTATCACTGTGCTACGTCCGCCCCTTACGGGTTGTGATATGCAAGATAAATACTTCCCATACAAACTTTTAGTTAAAATCAGTTGTGTCTTTTTCTTCATAACTACATGGCTTTGATGATTCTATTCTTAAATATAATATCCCGAGTTGACTGCCAGTGTAAGTTGTTTCTGCCCATAGGCGTATGGGCTCCTATTTTTGTAGGGGGCGGGGACGAGGGGACAGACTGGTTTTAGTCTGAGTTAAACGAAAATGCCCGAATCTGGATAACAACATTTATTCATATTGGAATTGCTACCAAACAGCTGTATTGGGTTTAAAACGAATCACTGCGTATGGTTAAGTGGATTACAACTACTGTTGCGGGTAAAATGATGGAAATACATGGTGAAAAGGTATTAGATTAACACATTTTTGCACGAATATCTCTATCGTTTTTCCCCGAATTTGAGGATTCTCTCCAGCACTAGGGGTGAAGCCGTTTAACGACTAACATTACATACTAAATATAGTTTCTTGTTTAGAATATCAATGTCGTGTACATTCAGTGACTTTATGGCAGTCATAATGGATTTGGCCTCCCATTGAGTTTATACGTACGCGAAAAAAAAAATATATATACAATAGGAAGTAAACGAAGTATGACCTAGTACAAAAGCTAGGGCGATTAGAAACACATTTAATATACAGACACTGATAATTTATACTGAAAAAAATACGAATTTAAAATCTAGGGTGTATACTACCAAATCAAATCCCATAGACGACAATAGTAACATATGTGGCTAAAACTGTTACTCCTACCTGCAACTAGGATCGATCCCCGTCGGTGGACTCATTGGGCTATTTCTCGTTCCAGCCAGTGCACCACAACTGGTGTAACAAAGGCCGTGGGTCATACTATCCTGTCTGTGGGATGGTGCATATAAAATATCCCTTGCTGCTAATCGAAAATAGTAGCCCATGAAGTGGCAACAGCGGGTTGCCTCTCTATATATCTGTGTGGTCCTTAACCATATATCTGAAGCCATATAACCGTAAATAAAATGTTTTGAGTGCGTCGTTAAATAAAACATTTCCTTCCTTCCTCCCTTCCTACCTGCAACGTATCAATGGACATAAACACCACGGATATAAATACTATTACCTCTCACCCTGAAAGTGAAAGTGAATCAGAAAAAATAGGGGTCAAGCTGCTCATTTCAGAGACAATGAGTAGCGTTTATGACTACCCTAGTTCCGCGTAATGTTTTAGTACTTTTGTTTACAGGTACTCCATACATGTTTCAAGCAGAACGCTACTTAACACAGTGGTACTAGATGAAATAAAATTGCATACATTTTGGGCTCAGATGAAACTAAAACAATTTTAACACCGACACACACACATGTATCAACAATCACAGGACTTGTGGTGTTAACTTCTCTATCAAAAGTTCGGTACACCTCGAACTTTAACCCAGCCGGAAGCTATTTGATTTAATACTACCGTAACATGTCTCTGTTGGTTGGCAACATGTTGACAATGGCAACAAACTAAGGACAGTCCGTTTAGACCTATAGGTAAATATTTGAAAACATGGCAAATAATAATCGTAAGCTTGATTTTACTATGTATCTTAGGGATGTACAGCAAGCAACGGCTAACAGCAGCAAAAACATTTATACGACTAGTATTGTATCCATACGCGAACCTATCAGATATTTGGACGAAGTGGTGACATCGATTTTTCGAAAAACATTAGTACAATGGCACTGCAAACATTTAAACCACTTCACTCTGCGAGATAAGAAACACGACAGTAACAATCACTAAAAGGCTATTATGGCCAAAATAAAAGCGATTTCTATACCTTAAGACTTTGATCGGTTTGAATAGAAGGGTGACTGTTGGAAATTGTAACAGTGGTGATCCATAACTAATCCTGCCTGCTTTGACTGTTACATTCAATAGATCATCTAAGAATAAAAATAACAGCAGGAGACCTTCCACATTAATAAATTTCAATATTTCTCTTTCACAAATGATTCGACGTCTTTCTACTTTGAATCGGGATAGAGAACTACGTTTATACAAAACCAGAACCACCTGTTCGGGAATACCCGTGCTGATCTCTGAACTCGCCAAAGCTCCCTGCACAAGTCTAATAATTTGAAGATGTCGTCATTAAAAGTTCAGGGCGTGACGTAGCCTAGTGGTAAAGCGCTTGCCTGATGGGGGATCGGTCTAGGATTAGGTTATTTCTCATTGTAGCCAGTACACCACGATTGGTATATCAACGGTCGTGGTATGGGCAATCCTGCCTGTGGGATGGTGCATATAAAATATGCCTTGCTACTAATGGAAATAAAATGTAGCGGATTTCCTCTCTAAGACTATATGTCAGAATTACCAAATGTTTGACATACAAAAGCCAATTGGACTATTTCTTGTTCCAGCCAGTGCACGTCATTGGTATAACAAAGGTCGTGGTATGTCTGTGGGATAGTGCATATAAAAGATCCCTTGCTACTAATGGAAATAAAATGTAACGGGTTTGCTCTCTAGGACTATTTGTCATAATTACCTAATGTTTGACATCCAATAGTCGATGATTAATTAACCAATGTGCTCTAGTGGCGTGTAAAACAAAACAAACCTTTTTTTCAAAAGCAAATCGATGGACGGGACGTAGCCCAGTGGTAAAGCGTCCGCTTGATGCGCGGTCGGTCTGGGATCTATCCCCGTCGGTGGATCCATTAGGCTATTTCTCGCTCCAGTCAGTGCACCACGACTGGTATATCAAAAGCTGATGATGGGATGATGCATATAAAAGATCCCTTGCTACTAATCAAAAAGAGTAGCCCATGAGTGGCGATAGCGGGTTTCCTCTCTCAATATCTGTGTGGTCCTTAACCATATGTCCGACGCCATATAACCGTAAATGAAATGTGTTGAGTGCGTCGTTAAATAAAACATTTCCTTCCTTCAAATTCAAATCATTACTACAAAGAAATACCGTGTAAATGGCGCTTTAAATGTTGATGATGTGACTGTTCAGTTGACTTGCCTTTGAAACTGTTTTATTTATCTTGTCTTTATTACCGCACAAGCACTTAACATTTGAGATTTGCTACACAAAGTATAGGTCATTCACAACAAAGAAGACTGGCGGAAAAATTTATTTCGCTTCGTGACTTGAATTAACAACTTTGAGAAGGAGAATGCAGTCGACGTTGTTGAAGGGACCACCTGTCGTAAACGGCCAGGTGCAACACCTTAGATGATAATTTTACATTGTGATGAATCGGCTAATATGTATATGTATGCTAAACAACCCCATGTCTTAATAATACGCTCAATCTTCAGTGATGGATACAGCATGTTGGAGTACAGTAGTCCAAAGTATAGCAAAAAGTTCAAGATTCTTTTTAACTACATTATTAGAACACAATGATTTAATAATTATCGGCTGTTAGATGTCAAACATTTTTTACTTCTGACACATAATCTAAGAGAGGAAACCCGCTACACTTTTCCATTAGTAGCAAGATATTTTTATATGCCCTATCCCACAGACAGGATAGCAGATACCACGGCCTTTGGTATACTAGTTATGGTGCAGTAGTTAGAACAATAAATAACCCAACGGGCCATCGGCGGAGATCGATCCTAGACCGTCCGCACATCAGGCGAGCGCTTTACCACTGGGCTACGCCCCGTCCCCTCCAAAGTATAGCATTGTAAAGCATCCACCTCTTAGATTCGTATCCGAATCTCAGTGATTCACCTAAGGGAATTTGTTCCACCTTTCGAAAGCGAATGTGGATTTGATTCCGTACGCGAACAACGAACGACGTTATTTTCACCGACTACGAATGCGCATGGTCCTTTTCGTCAGAATACAGTTGTGGATCCAGGGGAAGTTTTGGGAGTCTCGACCCTACCCACCCTCCCCACACCCATCACAGCTTACTCATTTTAAAGTGTTTATATGTATGCGCAAAACACTTGTTTTCTTTTTTCTTTTCTTTTCTTTTCTTTTCTTAACTGTTTTTTTAATCTCATGTATATAGTTTTGGACCACAAGTCCTGATCCACCCCCACCCTACCCAACCTCTCATGCCTGAAATATTTATGGAAACTGTCTTCAAACCGGGGTAAAAATGTCCAAATTGTCGGCTACTTTCTTTTCTTTCTTTCTTTCTTTTTTTTTTTTCTTTTTTTCTTCTGTTTTTTCCTCGAATTCTGCTAGTATGTGAAATTATTTTGGTTTAATTCGTGTTGGCATATTGTTCAAGGTATAATATTTACATTTAAAAACAAAAATTAATAACTAATTCCTGTCATTGTGCAACAGCGATACAGTCCCTCTACCAATACTACGCTGCCGAGGCCAGTGATTCGGAAAATTAATTTAATCACTCAAATGTTTTCAAGCATATCCGCCATGGGTAAAAAAAAAAAGAGAAAAAAAAAAGGATATGTGTTGTCATTTATACACAGAGAATCACACCACCGCGGTTCGGCTATAACATAAATCACGACTTTTATTCACACCGTGTCGGGAACATGCTGGCGCGTGTCTCTGTCTCCCAGTCGCGTGGCGCACGCGCAGGGGCGTTAATCAAAATGGCGGCGGCAATCGGCCGTTAATAATCGCTTAATCTCACAAGTTAAAGCTGTTACTTTTGACTTAATGAGCGACAGTAGTGGTCACGGAGTTAAATGACCACCGGCTAAGACTTATCTGGAATTAAATGATCAGTGAATGACCGTAAAAAAAGCTACGGGGCCTCTGGAAAATCTGTAAGGACGGATCGCGTTCGAGCGCACCTCGTTCCGGAATCGGTTACATTAAAAGCTCGTTAAATACGCATAAGTAGGCAATGCCTCCAGATGGGGTAGGTGCAGCATGATAGATAAGCTTGTCGCATCGTGCAGATGTTTTTGTGTTGTTGGGTTTTTTTATTATTATTGCTTCGTGAATCGTAACCACTTTTATTTACAGTAGAAATGCTCATAAGGTATATATAACAGAGGTGAATAGTTTTAAAAGTCGTACGACGTAATGTACTAATAATAAAAAAGAAAAGTTCAGTAATTTGATACTACTGCATTGTAGTTTAAAATAGAAGCTGCATTCAATGACGTGACATATACAGTCACAGAGGCGGATCTAGGAGAGGGGCAGGGGCCCGCCCCCTCCCTAAATTTTGCGACAATTATATTTTTATTATATATTAATTGTCATTTTTTACGATCCCCCTCCAAACCTCCCCTAAAGTTCCCTTGGCATTCCACCTCATGTCATTGCCCCCTCCAATGGATTTTCTGGATCCGCCACTGCAGTTAGCATTACCTTTTGTACAGAAAATCAACTGTCACTTACACTGATAAAATATGCATTCAGTGTCTTGACTTGAGTTTTCTTTCTATTTAAGTACATTTACCGAAATTGCTAAACTTCTTTTGTTTCAGTATATATTTATGAGCCATTTCTCGTTCGAGCCAGTGCATCAAAAAAAAAAATTGTTTAGTTTAACGACACCACTAGAGCACATTGATTTATTAATTATTGGCTATTGGATGTCAAACATATGGTCATTTTTGATGGTCAGAGAGGAAACACGCTACATTTTTCTATTAGTAGCAAGGGATCTTTTATATGCACCATTCCACAAACAGGATTGCACATACCACGGCCTTTGATATACCACTTGTGGTGCACTGGCTGTGACGAGAAATAGCCCAATGGGCCCACCGACGGGGATCAATTCCAAACCGATCGCACATCAAACGAACACTTTACCACTGGGCTACGTTCCGCCCCCGCCAGTGCATCAAAGGCTGTGGTATGTGCTATCCTGTCTGTGGGATAGTGCATATAAAAGATCCCTTGCTACTAATGGAAGAATGTAGCGGCTTTCTTCTCTTGAGACTATATATGTCAAATATTTGACATCCAATAGCCGATGATTAATAAATCAACGTGGTCTAGTGGAGTCGTTAAGCAAATCATTACGTCATCGATAATATGGTCACCATGAAAACAGACCGAAGTGAAATTTTAACAAATAAATTATATCACAGTAAAAAGAAATCTAAATTGTTACACTTTTTGTTTTGTTGTGCAACTTGTAACGCACTTTATTTGAAAACAACGTAATAGTTTGCTGACAACACGTTACGATCGTGTATACAATTTAAACAAAATATTCAAAGATGATCATCTGATTTATCTACACCAGGATCTCAGGAATTTTTATTATATTTTTTTATGCAGCACGAAAAGAGTTTGAACATGACGTAGAAAACCAGTCAAAATATCTGAAGAATTTCTGAATGTGTAACTTGTGAACAAACTTATAGAAACGATGTTATATGCACCTTACTTTTTCATGGAAAGTACTCTTCTTCTTTTTTCAAATCTCATTTGTGACAAATAAAATTATAATTAATAACAGAGGAAAATAATTTAAATAATATTAATAATGTGTATCGTCAACGTCCCTAACTGCGTTATGCTTCAAATTCCGTTCACTTTGTTTTCTCGTGCACGGTTCGCGCAATCAACAGCCGATTTGTTTTACATCCAAATTGTTGATTTTTTACAACGCAGCAAACTTAGGAATGTACCTTTAAATAAATTTAATAAAATAAAATAAGATAAAATAAAATAAAATAAAATAAAATAATAAAAAAATAATAATAAAGAAAGAAAAGCATGACATTTTAGCAAAGAAGCTTTTTCAATGGGGTTATTACACTATTGGGTTTTTTTATAAAGTATTATGGTAGACGTGAAGATATTTCCCGATATAATGCACAACAGACAATCATTGTTAAAGTCTGTTAAAGTTGGGGGGTTTTTTATGACACCACTTAAATACATTTATTTATTAACCATCGGCTATAGGATGTCAACAGACAATCATAGACACCTTTTACCAGCTTGCCATTAAATACAAGTCATAAATTGCGCTGCTCTGTTTCCATGATATATGTCAGACTTCTCATTGTACTTTCAAGAAAGTCTGTATCCTGGACAGAAAGATTAATTTAAATAGCTGCAAAAAGCACAGACGACCAGAGAGACATTCGATTGGCTAAAGTTGGTAACATGAGCAAGACATTGCAAGTGATGTGTAAATTTAATAGCAACAAACAAAAAACCGGTATAGTTTTACATTGCCATAGTTTACATCGCAATACACTGACTGGCGAAGCCCCGAGGATGATGATATGGTCCAATGCGCCCCCCCCCCCCCCCCCCCATATCATCACTTTTCATTAATTTTCATTTATACGTATTTTCGTGTTAAAAGTTTGTTTTGTTTAACGACACCACTAGAGTTCATTGATTGATTAATTAATCATCGGCTATTGGATGTCAAACATTTGGTAATTCTGACAGGTAGTCCTGAGAGGAAACCCGCTAAAAAAAATGTCTAATGCACTCATATTATGCACTTTCCCACAGACAGAACAGCACATACCACGGCCTTTGACCAGTTGTGGTGCACTGGTTGAAACGACATTAACCTAATCACTTAAATGGGCTGTCTGTCCAGGACAGTGTGTTAGTGGTTAGTGAGAGAGAAGTCGGTGTAGTGGTCTTACACCTACTCATTCGTTAAAACTGGAGTAGGAGTCGGTACCGGGCTGTGAACCTAGTACCTACCAGCCTTAAATTAACCACGACACCACCGAGACTGGTCACACACACACACACACACACACACACACACACACACACACACACACACACACACACGTCCCCCTCCCCCCACCTTACCGTTTATATTTACCTGTCACCCCATAACATGACTCATAGACGGTAAAGGCTCCCCCTGGTTACACACACACACACACACACACACACACACACACACACACACACACACACTAACACACTAACACACACACTTTGGGCCCATTTCACTAAACATCGTAAGTTTACGTCTGCCACTAGCAGTTATACCGGTCGTGTGTTTACACGTGTTTGGCATCAATTTCACGCAGGAAATTACATGATTACGGAAGCTGGAGTATTTTAAAGACAAAAGAACGTGAAATATGTGTTCTTCTAACTATATGTGTTGAACCATAATAGTAATAAGAACTGTGATTCAGTCGTATATTTACGTTTACGTGCAAAACTAGGCTTACGATGTTTTGTGAATTTTGGCCCTGGCTACGCCATGTATCGGTATATACGTATCGTATCGTAAATTGCCCGTACCATTGTCACATCGAGCAGGTGTTTTTGTGGGGTTTTTTGTTTTATTGCTCTACAAATGCTACAAATGCTTGTACAGATAAAATGTGTCATTAAAGTATTGAGAATGCAGAGAGAAAAATAACTGAAATTTTATTAACAGTTTTTATTTGCATTGAAATGTGGGTTTTTGTTGTTTTTTTAAAATCCAAATCACGTGAAACTATCTTTGGCACATCGTGCAGATGTTTTTGTATTTTATTGCTCATAACAGCTTTACTGACACTAAAAAAGTTTGACTTGTTGAGACAGATTACAGTTTATCGAAAGCCGCACAACTTAATAATAATTATAGTAGAATTGTACGAAACTAATACTTTTTAAAAATGTTAATGTGAGTGAACTCATAATTTTGGCGATATATATATATATATATATATATATATATATATATATATATATATATATATATATATATATATATATATATATATACAACGACATTACATAATCACAGATACCGTAGCATATTGGCAGTACACACACATCCATTTAGAATCCTTGATTTCGTAGTGAGCCGACTTTGCCACATGCTGTTCGAGCTACCGATGTCTGCGAAATCTGTAGACATGTATTGCTTTTGCAAATAAGCCTTTAGTTAACCAATTAAAGGATTAATTTAGAACGATAAAATCTTCTATTTTCATGATATTTTGTAAACGAAACAAGTACCAATCGTTGATGTCTTGATTTGAATGCGAGTGCGAATAATTTTTACATGCTCATATACCACTAGAGTTTCGAGCATGTCCGTCCCGGGGCCTGTCTCTGGATAGCCAGGGGCTTGTCCCAGGTCAGAAAAAAATTAAGCGGACAATTTTGAAATTTACATCCAAAAATTAAATAGTGAGCCATTAAAATTTTGATGCGCATCTCTAATATAATTAATAAAGAAAATTCTACTCATTAAATTTGGTCGCTAGATTAGATCGGGTGGTCAAAACGAAATTAGATACGATGGAGGGGGGGGTGGGGGGGGAGGTTTAGAGTTGAAAATGAGCAGAATTTTGAAAATAGCAATTAGTAAAAAAAAGTTAATAGAATTAAAAAAATAAAAAATAAATAAAAAGTTACAAGCCAAAAATAAAATGAATTGACTGCTCCGTCGAATATTTATATAATTTGGAGCATTTTAGAAGGACAGTCCAAAAATAAATAAGAGAAAGAAGAGAGAATCGGACTATTTAACAATATTAAAAAAAGAAAGTAATTTCGACATAAACTTTTGAACGAAGGTCTAAAAGTTTAAAGTCCGATCTATATGTCCACGTGAGTGGCCTCGTTAAGGCCGTTAGGGTGCACAGCTTGTAGGGACGAGATGGGTTGCATCCCGTCAAGAAAACCCCTAGATTGACAGTCAATAGACGTTGAAGGTGTAGTGCTGTGCTGAAATTCAGATCTTGAGAAGCCGGATCCGTCTGAACGAGAGAGAGAATCAGACTAGGTTATAGTCCAGTGGTCATAGGTTGGTATACTGGTGCGGACAGGCCCGACTCCGAAGGATACGAGATGGTATCACAATAAAACAAAGTAAAGTCTAGAAAAGAGTAGTAGTAGCCCGTGAAATGGCGACAGCGGGTTTCCTCTCTCAATATCTGTGTGATCCTCAATCATAAGTCCGACGCCATATAACAGTAAATAAAATGTGTTGAGTGCGTCGTTAAATAAAACATTTCCTTCCTGTTCCACGGTACACACACACATTTTGCACACGGTGTGTGTTTTTCGTTCATTTTGCACACGGTGTGTGTTTATCGTTCATTTTGCAAAACTACCGAAATGCGCATTCGATTAGGATTCATTACACATTGGTTCGTAATAATACTTGACATTTTGATCGCTCTGAAGTGTTGTTTAAATCATTAACATTAAAGGAAAGGTTTTATTTAACGACGCACTCAACACATTTTATTTACGGTTATATGGCGTCAGACATATGGTTAAGGACCACATAGATATTGAAGGAGGAATCCCGCTGTCGCCACTTCATGGGCTACTCTTTTCGATTGGCAGCAAGGGATCTTTTATGTGCACCATCCCATAGACAGGATAGCACATACCACGGCCTTTGATGTACCAGTCGTGGTGCACTGGCTGGAGCGAGAAATAGCCCAATGGGCCCACTGACGGGGATCGATGCAAAACCGACCGCGCATCAAGCGAGCGCTTTACCACTGGGCTACGTCGCGACCCTCATTAAGATTAAGAACGGGACCCAAAGTCGACGCCTTACAAAGGAAGAAGCTTTTGATGTGTGTGTGTGTGTGTGTGTGTGTGTGTGTGTGTGTGTGTGTGTGTGTGTGTTGGGGGGGTTGCCATATTTAACGACAAATGCCGAAAATATATATTAATTAATTTTGTGGAGTATATTTTACACTACCTAATAACTAGGTTTAGCGGCTTTAAAACTAAACGCTTTTCCTTGGACGTTCGACAGTGTTTTCTCTTGCATTTATTATTTTTATTATCTTTTTTTTCCTTTTGGCTGCAAATAAGTTTATTTGTTGAGTATAGTAATTACAGATTAACGTTCAAGGGTTTTGAATCTTAAATTTTTATCTTTTGAGAATGAAAATTATAAATTACAGTTCACCGATTTGACATTCTAAATGGTAATGATAGCTTACAATTCCACGATTTTAGGCTTCGCATCTTTGATTGTCTGTTTTGACATTAAGTGGCCAGCGCAGCATGAAACATCATTAACAACAGCCCTCTCATATGTCAACGATGTTAATGAAACAGAGTTTGTTTAATTAAACCAACAATACTTACTACACTCAGGTGCTGAAAAATCTAAACCGTTGACTTTCTACAAGAAGGGCAAAAAAAAAGAGAAAAAAAAGAAAGGTAATTGAAAGCTATCAACCCATAAGAAAGACTTCATTCTGAGCGTTGTCTTTGTGAAATCTGTGTTTAATTTTTTCACCTTGACTGATTTCCTTGCTATCGCGGTTTATTGATCGGCAGGTACTTCATGAATACATTTCCCGTGCGTCCTTTGATCCGGCCCGGTTTTCGATATGAAAAAAAAAAGAAGAAAAAAAAATATATGAAGACTGCAATTGAGAATTTCCGCTTTAATGAATCACGCCAAGTTGTCAAAAGATCAGAATCTTTGGGGTAAATATTGCCGATTATACATGTAGATGACTGCTAATATTTTTACCATTGTCTCGCGTGTGCGGACACAAACTACGGTGTGAAGTGAAGTCTTTTGGATTTAATAAGAGTAATAGACATCAATTAAAGCCTGGTGCCGTATTCTGAGTTAATATGATTATTTCATCAAAACAAGTACGCATTCTTATTACGCTTTTAAATTTACGACAATACATATTTCCGGGATATGTTGTACTTGCACGTGCGCGCGTTAGAAATCGTCAATGCGGTGATTTTTTTTTTTACCTCCACTGAGCAAAGATTTACCAGATAAATGTGCAATAGTTTGATCCGAGTTATTAAGCTCGGGGTGGTTAATGGACAACTGCGTGGCTGCACTAGCCCCCACCTGGTATATTAATGCACGTTATATCACCCTATTAAAACAGCTATGATTTCTCAGTGTCTAATTAGTATTAAAATGTTAACTATGTTAAACACATTATTAGGTATATATATTTTTTAATTAAATGGAACTCTTCAAAGGAAGGTATTGTATTCGACATCACGCTCAAACAATTATTTCTCGGACGTGTTCTTCTAAAGTGGACTTTTAAAAAGGTTAATTGTGCGAAACAGCTCGCGATCATTTTGTGTTTATGACCCGTAGGTCCTGGGTTCGCAACCCAGTGCTTGGATGTTGCAAAATACCGGGCTGTATTTTTTAACCATCTAACAGATATGAGCTAGGTTCCAGTGGGGAAAAAGGAAGAAGAAGAAAGGAATGTCGATTTAACGACATGGAAGCGAGGTCATGGGTGATCTGGTCGTAGGATTTATTGCAATCACAGGCGGATCCAATGGGGAACCAGGGCACTAAAAATATTTAAGTGCCCCTGTGACAGAACATGCTCTTATCTTTTCGCCTGTGGCGATGTTAATTGTTTTAGAGGGCCGTGTGCAGCTTGGTTACGTAATACCCCCACGCGACCGTACCCCCTAATACACACCCAGACCAGGTGTGGAGGCCATGTGGCCAGTAGTTACGTAATACCTCCGGTAGTGCGGTTTTACGACCGTGGATTCTGGCGAACTAGGCGAGAGTAAGTCTGGCCATCTAAGAAGAAAATACCGTCCCTGGGAGTTGTGGAACTATCACATGATAAGTGAGGTACCGCGTTGTGCCCCAGACGATATTCGCTGTCTCTGAGATTTTTGAATAAATAGATAGGATTTTAGCGACTCTCGATTCACTAATATCAAAACCTATATATTAGCTCGGCCATTTACCTTTCGACCGACCGTTCAAAATTGCGCCAAAATTTCCTCAACAAAATTGCGCACCACTTTCTCTTTGGCATTAACGGCTCCATTCAAATTCCATAGCACCACCACCACCCCCACCCGCCTGCTACCGATTCAATCGGGCTGCTGGTGCTCCCTTGCACCTGCCAGTGCAGGCGGTCCCTCCTTCCCCTCCCCCCACCTTTCCGGTCATGGACGGAAGAGCCGGCCAAGGCCGGCACTTGCGCCCACGACAGGCGTGCGCTACAGCAGCTTGCTCTGAATGTGCACGTAAAACCCTATGACATGACATGACATGATATATCGGGGAGAAACATTGGAAGTATCCAGGGGAACGGACTTCGTCCACTGAACGATCTATATAAGTTCAGTCCGGACGTGGTAAATATATTTTTCTGCTCTGTTGTATAACCTTGATGTGATTGATGTGACTTTAAATATTTTAATACTATATTATACCAATATTCTTTTGACAGTATCTCCGGTAATCTGACGAAGTAAATTGTAGGCTTCACTGTTCTAATATTTTTATACGAGTATTTGGTAATATAAAGCTTAGCCGGTCATCCTAGAGGACCTAGGTAAACTGTAGGTTATTGTCTTTATTGTGATATGTACCAGTATTAATTTTGTATTACAAGGTTACTGAATGAGTAGTTAAGCGTTAATTAAAAATTAACCAGTTAGGAATAGAGTTGTAATTCCTTTATTAATTAAGTTCCCCTCGAAGCGTTTCTCAATTATCACACGTGTGTGTGTGTATCACGGTGAAGTGATTAGAATATTGTGTAAACTAGACACCTAGTGATTAACTAATTAAGTGATTAGCTCTGGGTTGTTATTATATTGTTTTTGTTAATTAACTACTGCGGCAAGTACATTTGTCAGTGTAGTGTTAATACAAATTCCAAAGTGTATTGTGTTTTGTTGTGTTTTCTAGTGAACTAAACGTGCTACATATATATATTTATATAAGATCTTATCTCTGATTATACCTAGAGCCGAGCCACTCGGGTATTAGACTGCCCGATACAGAGAGATCTAATAGATATACAGTTAGGAGAGATATTTGGATAATCGTGTTTTATTCAGTTACGGGTATTATAGGATCCCCGTGACAGCCCCCTTTTTTTTCCTTTTCTTTTTCTTTTTTTTTTCCATTTGGATACTTTTGACGTGCTCTTTTCCCCATTAGTCTCCCACCCGCAAAATATTTTCTGGATCCGTCCATGAATTTAGGACTCAGACTGGCTCATAGCATCTTTTATCATATCTGTGGAGGGACTTGGCCCTATAAAAAAATATATATATATATACTACTCAAAAGAATTTAAGGGTCAGACGATATTTTCGACATTATTTTCTGAATGTCAATTATATTAGCTAGACCATAATGTCACGCATGGTATTGTTCCATTTTGACGAAAGTGGGTCTAAGCAACCCATAAATGAATTAAAATCCACTGTCATTGACACTGTCGACTAGTTCTAATGGCGAAAACATGCTTACATTTGCACGTAAATTAGGGCGAAAGCGAAAGGTCTGTTAAGTGCCCATAACTTGCTTTTTCACAAAGCGCTTCAATGGCACGCTTTGCACGTGTATTCCATGTTCCCAATGCTGAATTTCCGTATAATTGGAGCTTGCGTTCGTGTACGGTGCACACTCCAAATTCGACAATGGTACGACTTCAACTGACTATCGAAGATCGAGGAAGGGCTATTGCTTGGCTTCAGGATGGCAATACGCAAAGAAATGTTGCTCTGAGACTTGGTGTCAGTCTGAGTGTCGTTGGCCGACTGTGGCAACAGTACCAAGCAACGAATTCTGTTCGAAATCGTCCACGTTCGGGAAGACCCCGAAGCACTACAAATAGAGAGGACCGCTACATCACCAATATGGCTCTACGTCAACGCACAACCACTGCACGCCGATTACGTGACAATCTGCGGACTGCGACTGGAACTCGAGTGTCTGATCAAACCATACGCAATCGTCTGAGAGCCAATAATCTACGCTGCCGTCGCCAGGCTGTTCGATCACCACTCCTACCACGTCACCGAACAGCCAGACGTCACTGGTGCACGCTTCATCTGCGGTGGCAACGTGTTCAGTGGGGTCGAGTGATGTTCACTGATGAGTCCAGGTTTAGTCTCCAGTTCAACGACGGTCGGGTTCGTGTCTACAGACGTCCTGGGGAGCGCTTCGCTGACGTTAACGTTAGACAACGTCACCGGTTCGGTGGTGGCAGCGTCATGGTGTGGGGCGGCATCTCTATCCACCACAGGACCCCCCTCTATGTGGTGGATGGCAATCTGAATGGAATCCGCTATCTGAATGAGATTATCCGGCCGTTGGTTCTCCCAGGCCTTCAGCAGATTGGCGGCGGGGCAGTTCTGCAGGATGACAATGCCAGACCCCACCGCGCCAGGGTGGTAACGGACTTTCTCAGACAACAAGGTATCGCCAGGATGGATTGGCCAGCATATTCACCTGACTTGGCCCCAATAGAGTACGCCTGGGACGAATTAGGCAGGAGAGTTCGGGATAACCATGCCCCTCCGGCCAACCTTCATGATCTGGGTCAACTTCTTATGGCAGAGTGGTAGGCCATTCCCCAAGAGTTCTTCAGACGTCTGATCAACAGCATGAGGCAACGATGTGTCGAGTGTATTCGCGCCAGGGTGGATTCACACACTATTAAACGAATGTTCTAATGTGTAAAATCCATGTTTGACAACCTTTAACTTTGACAGCATGTCATGTGACTTTCTTGTATACAGTGACGTTTATTTGTGGTTTTTTGTAAATATGGAACAATAAATAAACATTTTGGTGTAGTTTACATCATCAATCTAATACACTCTGAAACTTATTTGGTTATAAATTTTTGACCCTTAAATTCTTTTGAGTAGTATATTTAGGACAATCTCTAATTCACAAAAATATAACAATATCTTAGTGTTTTAGAAGCCGTAACACACTTGACGATTTCGAATCTTCCATTAGTATATTTAATCACGTATCTCTACACAAGAGTGATACCAAAAGAAGAATGACTGGCATGTTCTGTGTACACGAGAGAGCTGGTTTTGGCCATGTTATCAAAGTTTGTTTTGTTTAACGACACCGCTAGAGCACATTGATTTATTAATCATCGGCTATTGGATGTCAAACATTTGGTCTTAGAGAGGAAACCCGCTACATATTTTCATTAGAAAAGATCGTTTACATGTATCATCCCACAGACAGGATAGTACATACCAGTTTTTAATACACCAGTCGTGGTGGACTGGCTGGAACGAGAAATAGCCTAATGGGCCTATTGACGGGGATCGATCCTAGAACGACCGCATATCAGGCGAGCGCTTTATCATTGAGATACGTCCCGTCCCTTGGCCACAGTATATACTTCCATTTCTGTCTATTTCTTGCTCTAGCCAGTGCACCACGACTGGTATATCAAAGGCCGTGGTATGTGTTATCCTGTCTGTGGGATGGTGAATATAAAAGACCCTTACTGCTAATCAAAAAGAGTAGCCCATGAAGTGGCGACAGCGGGTTTCCTCTCTCAGTATTTGTGTGGTCTTTAACCATATGTCCGACGCCATATAACCGTAAATAAAATGTGTTGAGTGTGTCGCTAAATAAAACATTTCCTTCCATTTCTGTCTGGTTTTATCAAATAGTGGAGCAGTGACAAACTTACAGTTAATGTCGGTACCATGTAAATATGTGATGGAAAAATTACCATCAACCCATAAGTAAGAGTTATCCTCTAATATGTTAGATACTGTAATATCAGTTAATATAAGAATGAATAACAAAAATGTTTTTCATATAAATAAAACGAGAATCGCCAATTTATTTGGCTAAAGTACACTTGAACTAGGCCACCGATTTTCGAATTAACGTCTCCAATTTGCTAATAGTTTCGGTATCCAGCTTAAAACATAAGTAAATTTAATATAATATAATATAATATAATATAATATAATATAATATAATGAAATCCCTCAAAACCGGAACCCCTGTAATCTGGAATTCCCTCAAAACCAGACATATATACACAATATATCAGGTGGCGCGGGGAAAAAAACCCGATAACCCTACTGAATATGGAATTGTATTTAAAAACAAATAGTATGGGCACTAACTTTGATATTTAACACCTATTATTATATGGATACTAACCACCTTCAGTGAAAACAAATGCGACGCAAGACAGGAGGGCAATAAGAGCAATATGCGTCGCATTGTTTTTACTTACAATTTTGAATCTGTTGCTATTTTAACAATATTTCACTTTGGGCTTAAAGTGTTCACTTATAGGTATTCTTATATAGTAATGGGTGTGAAATATACTCCCTATATTGTCCCCATACTTTTTAATTAATTCGATATTCAGTAAGTTTCTCGCGGGTTTTTTTTATTCGGTATTCGGGCCAACCGAAATATATGAATAATTAAGAAAGGTCAAAATCATCTTTAAGAAGTCAGAAGTTCTTTTTTATCTGCTGATACATTATCCCAAAGCGCCTTGTTTCTCCAAGAGGAGAGGTGCCAGTAGCAACTTAGCAATAATTTAGTTTTATATATATATATATATGGACAGTTTCTACTACACTGTAGAACGCCTATTTTCATTTTTATTCGAAAATCAATTCCAGTCGTACCGATTAGTAAGGCAAGCGGTCCTGTTTCCGCCCCGACACACCTACCCTTGCCAGCGGAAAGATCCCCATGCGTTATTTGTTTGACCTCTAACCTTAAAACAAAGCCCCGGCTGGATGATTGATTTTTTCTGACGGGTACCGGACACATTCCCTAATTCGTTTTGCTCAGTCTCCCGGCGAGTGGGCGGAACTTGCCGATCAATGACGATTACGCGTGAAGATCCCGGCTTTATGACCGGAGCAGCGAAGCGTGACGCGATCTGATTGGTTAACGCTGTTTTACCTTTGCCAACTGGTATCAGGTAAAATGCCTGCTAAAATATTTATCAATAATCGCAGACGATTGAAAAACAATAAAATATTCAGTGTTTAAACAATAAATAAAAAGCCCCCAGTTTTGCGATGTTTCCCATTTAGTCAGGTGTCTGCAGGTGAATACGTTTCAGGAACGTTTTAAAACTGTTCGTTAAGAATTTCTGTTGGCTTCCAAAAAGTGTGTGTAAGTCTTGCTCCACGATGATAGATTCTCGGACGGACACGAACTTTGACGACGATTTGTGCAATCAAAATCGGGAAAATTTTGAACTAAGAGACCCGCCTGGAAGTCTGAAAGGGAGCAGGCGAGTTGTTTTATCGGCGAAAAACTTCCAGGCGAGCGATTACGAAGGAACACCTTTGGTTTTGAGACCCATCGAAGGAATTGTTATACAGACGACTTTCAACGAATCGAGGAAACTGGATCTGCCGAAATATCGCAAGTCAGGCGTTCAGACGTCACGCCACGGCGGAACAAACCGATCGCTGTCCGGAGGTCGGGATGTCTTACGGAGGCGCCGGATAGCAGCGAACGCTCGCGAAAGAAGACGAATGCAGAGTTTGAATGTGGCGTTCGACAGACTACGGGATGTTATTCCATCTTTTAATGACAACAGCAAACTGTCGAAATACGAGACACTACAAATGGCCCAGACATATATCGATGCGCTACAGGATATCCTTGACAAACACCAGTCATAGACACATTGGTACATCTCGTGACGTCATTGGAAATGTGTGTGCCTGTGAGAAAACTTGTGAATGATGATTATTAGTCAAGTTACTTCCATCGACATTATTTATATATACGTGTATATGAGAATACTTTTTATAGGATGTGAATGTTTGCTGTACCAAAAACTAATTGATAGGAGTGAATTTCATTTTATTTTATTTTATTTTATTTTATATTATTTTATTTTGTTTTTTCATTTTATATATTTTATTTTTGCATTTTCATCAATACATTGTAAATAAACAGAATGTACAATGACAGAATAACAATTATTATTACAGTTCCATTTTTGAAGCAATAATATGTACTAATTATACGTATTTAGTCCTTTAAAATGATTTAAAGGTCACATAACTGCTTGGTTTATTGGTGCTTTTTTTCCCACGAATATTTTGGATAAACATATTATTGACAGATTTTACAATCAGCTTGTTTTATTCGTGGGGTTTTTTTTCACGAATATTATATATACAAATAAATTAATGTGAATCATTATATGTATTAGTTGTCACTAACTTGAAAAAGAAATATTTTAATTACGTTACCCTAGTACATTAGTTAGAAATTTGGTAACTGAAAATTATCTAGAGTCTGAGAAAACATACCTATAAACATACCATACCTATATCTCTCTCTCTCTCTCTCTCTCTCTCTCTCTCTCTCTCTCTCTATATATATATATATATATATATATATATATATATATATATATATATATATATATATATATATATATATATATATATATATATACAATAGACACTAAGTTTGGCTACTCTACAAACTTGTAACACATCTTGATACAGTAACTGTTACAATGGAGTGAAATAATACTTTGTGGCGTTGAAACGGTAAAGTATCCTCTAAAACAAACCAGAGATCGTTGAATAACGATTACTGCTCAATGGTACATGCTTTTTTTCAGAATTATGGCATTAAAAACACCAGGATGATCTAAAAAAAAATATATATATAATAATAAATAAAAAAAATAAAAAAAAATAATAATAATAAAAAAATAAAAAAAAACTTCTGATATACGGAAATGGATATTCAAAGCAATAAAATTTAAGTAATGTCGGATTTCAATGATCGAAAACGGCTTTAATAATGAAAAATACCCCGTAGTGTTTAAAAACTAGGGTCTGACAGTTTTAATTCCGAGGAATTCTTGCTTAATAAAGTATTAGGAAATAGTGTTATGAAATAGTGAGGTGATAACTCCTTAGACTTTACCGGCCTCGATGGCGTCGTGGTTAGCCATCGGTCTACAGGCTGGTAGGTACTGGGTTCGGATCCCAGTCGAGGCATGGGTTTTTTAATCCAGATACCGACTCCAAACCCTGAGTGAGTGCTCCGCAAGGCTCAGTGGGTAGGTGTAAACCACTTGCACCGACCAGTGATCCATAACTGGTTCAACAAAAGACATGGTTTGTGCTATCCTGCCTGTGGGAAGCGCAAATAAAAGATCCCTTACTGCCTGTCGTAAAAGAGTAGCCTATGTGGCGACAGCGGGTTTCATCTCAAAATCTGTGTGGTCCTTAACCATATGTCTGACGCCATATAACCGTAAATAAAATGTGTTGGGTGCGTCGTTAAATAAAACATTTCTTTCTTTCTTTCTTTCTTTAGACTTTATGTAATGCCACCTTAAAGTTTGATTCAACGGCGAGTGAAAAATATATGATATAATAAATAACATGAACAGGTGTATTTTTATTTCACGGATGTGTTAAATAATAGAAAAGATACACGTATCAGTTTTCGTTTGTTTAACACTCTCGGGTGAGAAGTTAATCTTTGCTTGTCAGTAGCATTAATGGATACAATCTTTGCTTGTCAAGCGTATTAATACGCATATCAATAACGCACAGTTCGGTAGTTACGAGGAACATGCAGTTGGTTGGCAAATTGTCGGTCCGGGAAGTCGAAAGGAAACGAATGTTTTTTAAACGACACCATGCAATCCATTGGCGGATCCAAAGGGGGTAGATGTTTAAATCCCCCACACCCAGCTGCCAAGCAAAACACAAGAGTCTACCCTCACCCAGCACCTACACATGGCTCTTCCTTGTAGGGTACATAGAATACAATATAGCATTCCCAAGAGTGCTTAGAATTCTGTCTTTGTAGGTTTTGCATATACCGGGTGGCCTAAACAAAAAATCCTACTAAACCCTACTAAATATAAAATTATTAAAAAGGTACCAGGACAGGAATTTTGATATTCCACACCCAATACTATATGGATTTTTGTCCACTTATGTGACAATTGTAGGTATGACTATACCAAACAAAATCCCATAGGCGACCATGTTAACGTTTGTGTTTAAAACCACTATATGCAATATATCAACCAAACTATGACCCATAAATATCAGTACTACAACCCCTACCTCAAAGTATTAACTGAAGAAAATGGTACCTTTCATGGCTCAGTTTCGGTATAACCAGATGTTTTTACAACACCCCTAGTTTCGTACAAAATTTGAGTACTTTTTTGACAGGTACCCCATATATGTTCCAAGCACAAGGCTACTTGACACAGTGGTACTAGATGAGATAAAATTGCATACATTTTTAGCCCAGATGCAACTAATTTTGTTTACAACCAACACACTCACATTTATAACCAATCACAGGACTTGTGGGGTTAACTTCTCTATCAAAAGTTCGAACTTTGACCCAGCCGGAAATTATTTGGTTCAGTATCAAATATTGTTTAAAAAAGCAACAGATTCAAAATTGTAAGTTAAAACATGCGACGCCAAAAGCTAAGTGACCCTCCAAAAGATGATAACCCTATTGAATATGGAATTGTCTGAAAGGTATAAGGATTGTAATTTTAATATTTCACACTCATTACTATATGGACATTTGCCACATTCAGTGAAACTTGTTGGCCCATTGGTCAAATATTGTTAAAATACCAATAGAATAAAAAATGTAAGCAAAATAAAATGAGAGGCTAAAAGCTAAGAGACATTTTACCTACCTTTGTTTACTTGAAACGATGGTCAATGTGTCCACCGTCTTACTCACAAACAGTCTTCAAATAGATTTTCTGATTTCTTCCAACATGATTTTTTCCCTTTTTTTCTCTTATTTTGTCTTTTACTCGTAGTTCATTATCCGTGAATACTATCGTGCCGAAAACAATGACACATAAATAAGTAGCTGTTGGCGTCGCGGTTTTTGTTTGTTTGTTGTTGTTTGTTTACTTACAATATTGAATATGTTTCTATTTAACAATGATTGAGCTATGAACCTATATTTTTCACCGGCCTCGGTGGCGTCGTGGTTAGCCATCGGTCAACAGGCTGGTAGGTACTGGGTTCTGATCCCAGTCGAGGCATGAGATTTTTAATCCAGATACTGACTCCAAACCCTGAGTGAGTGCTCCGCAAGGCTCAATGGGTAGGTGTAAACCACTTGCACCGACCAGTGGTCCATAACTGGTTCAACAAAGGCCATGGTTTGTGCTATCCTGCCTGTGGGAAACGCAAATAAAAGATCCCTTGCTGCTAATTCGGAAAGAGTAGTCCATGTGTGGTCCTTAACCATATGTCTGACGCCATATAACCGTAAATAAAAAATGTGTTGAGTGCGTCGTTAAATAAAACATTTCTTTCTTTCTTTTTTTCTATATTTTTCACTGAGTATGGCAAATATTCATATAGTAATGAGGGTGAAATATTAAAACAACAGAGCGCATACATTTTAGAAAATGCATATTCATTAGGGTTATCTTTTTTTTCTTTTTTGTTTGGTGAGGTTTGGTTGGGTGTTTTTTTTTGTTGGGTTTTGTTTGGGGGAACACCTGATACAATAAAAAAATATATATACCTTGTCAGATCAGTAAAAAGTACATTCTATTGCAGACAGGCGTGTTCGAAGCCTTCGTGGTATATGAACACGTTAAACGAGTGTCAGTCAGTCAGTCTATTGCAGAAATATGCACCTTTAAAAAAAAATTCCACTCAGACCCCCATCACACACACATACACACACACAGAGAGAGAGAGAGAGAGAGAGAGAGAGAGAGAGAGAGAGAGAGAGAGAGAGAGAGAGAGAGAGAGAGAGAGAGAGAGAAAGAGAGAGAGAGAGAGAGAGACTGACTCACGCACGCACGCACGCACACACACACACACACACACACATACACCTCAGTGAGATATGTGGAGCTGAAAGAACATATTGATGATACCCCCAACCCACTCCACCCTCGCCTTCTCATAATCCTAGATTGGCACTCCCCAGTCAGTATTATATGTATAATGTGGTTATATGCCCAGCACTTTGTTTGTTTATTCTCCCGAGGATGTTGGTTTTTAGACTAACGAAACGTCAAATATTTTTTATATTTTTATATAATTTAAAATTTTAAGGTGGTTTCAGTGGAAACATATTTTTATATATACTTTTTTAATATGTATAATTTGCACACACACACATACACACACACACACACACACACACACACACACACACACACACACACACACACACACACACACACACACACACACACACACACACCGTTTTTCTTATACGTATAATACGCACTTCCCTTGAATTATTTACACTCCCCTAATTATAATTATTATACATATAATATGTACTCTCCACTACTGTGTTTAAATACTGAATACAGTAATTGCCTCATAAGAACTTTGGATTGATAATAATTTAAGTGCTATTGAATGAATACAATCCACATTCATTATCAGTCCCCTATCGGTCCAACCGGAGGGGACTATAGGTTTTCATCTTTCTGTCTGTGTCTTCCGTCTGTCTGTCCCACATAGTTTTCAGGATGGTGGGTTTTTTCACAATACCTCGAGATATTGAGCTGAAATTTCGAATATAATTTTATCATATACCATTACAAACCAAATTTGACTTTTATGACGATTTACCTATTTTTTGACAAAGATATGGCCATTGAATTTTGGCGATACAAAAATTAGTTTTCCAGACTTTGTTTTTGCAATACCTCAATATATTGAGCTGAAATTTTGTGTATAGCTTTATCAGTACTATTACAGATCAAGTTTGACTTTCATTGCAATTTACTACAGAGTTATAGCCCGATATGAAAATGTGTTGGGCCCGATAGGGGATATGTATTGTTTTAGCTTTGCTCTCAGAATGCTTGTTATACATCTAATCTACAATCCATATGCATTATTATTCATATTATATTATGCACTCCACTTTCATTAGTATACATGTACATATAATGTAGACACCCTATTCATTATTATACATATAATCTACACGCCAGGTGCATTATCATATACTTTACATTTATTATATTACATATAATCTACATTCCACATGTTTCATTATACACATGATTTACACACGTTTCTTTATTATACATACAGCCTACACTCTGCATTCCACAATCTACAATGCACAGTCATTACTACACATTTAAAACGGAATGTGTTGTCTAGATTATACGACTAATAATGAATGGAGAGTGTAGAGTATGTGTATAATAATGAATGGGTTGTGCATATTATATGTATAATAATGAATGGTGAATGCATACTAGTATTACATATTATAATGAGTGTAGATTATATGAATAACAATGAACGGGGAGTGCAGATTATGTGTATAACAATGACTGTGGGGTGAAGATTATATGTATAATAGTAAATGGAGATTGCACATTATATGTATAGTAATTTATGGGTAGTATAGAATATATGTCTAATAATGAACGTAGAGTAGATTATGTGTATAATAAGTAATGGGGAGTGTATATTATATTTATAATAATAAATGGGAAGTGCAGATTATATGTATAGGAAATAATGGGGATTACAGATTATATTTATAGTAATGGATGGGGTGACACCTAGAAGCCCTGGGTGTAGAATATACGTATAATAATGAATGGGGAATGTATATTATACGTATAATGAATTGGGAGTGTATATCATACGTATAATAGTGAATGGGGGTTGTAGATTATACGTACACTATTGAATGGTGAGTGTAGATTATACGTATAATAATGAACGCGGAGTGCCCATTATATGTAAAGTAATTTATGGGTAGTATAGGATATATGTCTAATAATGAAGGTACATTATGTGTATACCAATAAATGAGGAGTTTATATTATACGTATAATAATGAATTGGTAGTGCAGGTGGTGTGTATGGTAATGAATAAGTAATGTAGTTTATATGTATAATAATGAATGGGGAGTGCAGATTATAGTATACGTTATAAATGTAAATTGTATACTTGATTAGTATCATTACTTACAGTTATAGTATAGATCTATGGTATATGTATATTATTGTTTTACACGCTGATATTCGCATATGTTACTGATATTCGCATATGTTACTAATATACACCAATATTAAGTTACCTTTATTTGATCATAATTTTTGTTTTGTTATGTATAATAATGTTCCATTTTCAACGGAAATCGTTTGCAAGGTCGTCTAAAATTCGCTTTTCTTCCTTTGTCTACAATTTCCTCTAGTAAAAAAAAAAGTTTTTAAACATTGGTCGTCCATATCGGATCCCTGATATGAACAAAGAATGCATGAATGATGAAAGAAAGAAAGAAAGACATGGCTTATTTAACGACGCACTCAACACATTTTATTTACGGTTATTTGGCGTCAGACATATGGTTACGGACCAAACAGATATTGAGAGAGGAAACCCGCTGTCGCCACTTCATGGGCTACTCTTTTTGATTAGCAGCAAGGGATATTTTATATGTACCATCCTATAGACAGGATAGTACATACCACGGCCTTTGTTACACCAGCTGTGGCATGAATGATGATTGTGATATGTAGATCTACCCATGGGTTTAAAAGGTGGCACTTAGGCTAACTGGTGTGGGTCTGAGGTAAAAATGTTTTGGTTATAAAATAGGGGGCGGGATTTAGCTCAGTCGGTTGAGTGCTCGCTTGAGGTGCTTGCGTCGCAGGATCGAACCACCTCTGTGGATAAATTCAGCTGATTGGGGGGGGGGGGGGGGGGGGGTCGTTCCAACCAGTGCACCACAACTGGACAAAGGCCGTGGTATATGTTTCCCTGTCTGTGGGAAAGTGCATATAAATGATCCCTTGCTGCATTAGAAAAAATGTAGCGGGTTTTCTCTTATGACTACGAGTCAGAATTACCAATAGTTTGACATCCAATAGCCGATGATTAATTAATCAATGTGCTTTAGTGATGTCGTTAAACAAAACAAACTTTAATGGTTATAAAATATGAACCTATTTAAGACCAGGTTTTGCAATGTTATCTTCACATAATTCCTGTCAAATTTAAAAGAAGTAAGGGAAGCAAGGGATGGGTGAAGAGATTCTGAGATCCATCCGATCACCACACATGATGAGTTATTATTTTATTCTTCAAATTTGTAATATCGGATCCAGGAGAGTTGTTTCTCTCTATTGGTCCGCCCCTGATTTATATACCCAACACCCTCGTCTAGATTTGCCACTGAGATTTATACCAACTATTACAAAATGCACTAGGTATAAAAACAGCAAAACCACACCAAAAATATAATTATGTGAGTGCTTAAAAAGTATTATAGCCTACGTATAATATAGACTGGGGGAGTGCATATTAATCAGAGAGAGTGCATATTATACATATAATATAGACAGGGGGAGTGTGTATTACATGTATAATATGCACTGGAGAGTGCTTATTCCACGTATAATCTCGACTGGGGAGTGCAAATACAGGGGAGTGTATGTGACAGCTGTACCGGCTCCCACCCAGAGCGAGTTTTAACGACTCATTGGGTAGGTGTAAGACCACTACACCGATTTCTCTCTCGGTAACCACTAACAACTAACCACTAACCCACTGTCCTGGACAGACAGCCCAGACTTCTGAGGCGTGTGTCCAGGGCAGCGTGCTTGAACCTTAATTCGATATAATCACAAACCTAAGTTGAAATTAATAAAATTAAAGAACCACAAAATCTTTTTTTTTACTACTATGTATATATAATATTTTATATATATATATAAATATGTAAAACAATTGAAAACATTAAAAAAATAAATTAAAAAAATAACATTAGTATTTTGCTGTCAGGTGCTAGGAAATCTCCTCGGAAGCCGTTCAAATATAGAATTCATTTAGTTAGTTAGTTAGTTAGTTAGTTAGTTAGTTTACTGTTCTAAATTATAATTCCATACCATTCACAACACAATTTGGTTAAGGCATCATTATTGTTTGTCTTTTGCATTAAAGGTAGTACTAAACCAAATAACTTCTAGCTGGGTCAAAGTTCGAGGAGCACCGAACGTTTGATAGAGAAGTTAACACCACAAGTCCTATGAATGATTGGTAATAAATGTGAGTGTGTTGGTTTTAAAAACAATTAGTTCCATTTGGGCAAAAAATGTACGCAATTTTATTTCATCTAGTACCACTGTGTCAAGCAGCCTTGTGCTTGAAACATGCATGGGGTACCTGTAAAATAATACTCAAATTTTGTGCGGAACTAGGGTAGTCATAGACGCTACCCGTTATCTCTAAAATGAGCAGTTCACCCACAATTGTTTCTGATTCACTTTAAGGGTGAGGGGTGGTAGTATTTATACACATGGTGTTTATGTCGATTGATACACTGCAGGTAGGAGTTTTAGCCACATATGTTAGTTGTCGTCTATGGGATTTGATTTGGTAGTATACACCCTATAAACCCAGCGGTAAAGCGCTTGCCTGGTGCTCAGTCGGTCTAGGATCGATCCCCGTCGATGGGCCCATTGGGCTATTTCTCATTCCAGTCAGTGAACCACGACTAATATATCAAAGACCATGGCATGTGCTATCTTGTCTGTGGGATGCTGCATATAAAAGATCCCTTGCTACTAATGGAAAAAATCCTGTCCTGGACGGAGATGCCGGCATGGGCCGACACCTGCACCCATGACAGGCGTGCCCTACAACAGCTTGCTCTGAATGTGCACGTTGAACCATATGACCAGTAGTGACCTAATGGAAAAATGTGGCGGGTTTCCTTTCTAAGACTGTCTTTCAAAATTACCAAATGTTTGACATTCAATGGCTGGTGATTAATAAATCAATGTGCTCTAGTGGTGTCGTTAAACAAAACAAAAGAAGAAAATGAAATGTTTTTATTTAACGACGCACTTAACCATAGTTTGACACCCGATAGCCAATGAATTTTTCGTGCTGGGGTGTTGTTAAACATTCATTCATTCATTCTTTTAGTTAGGCGTTTAAAATGTGTTTCCGAGAACCCGACCCTAACTAAAAAAAAGGGCCGAACCTGATTTGTTTTCAATGTATTTTTTGTCCGATTTTTTAAAATTAAAATGTAGGTGAAAAAAGTAAAATGTTAATGTAGTAAAAAAAACAATGTTTTTATTAATTAATCATGGACTATTGGGTATCACACATTTGTTAATTCTCACATGTAATACGCGCTATAACAATCGGCTGGCTTAACTTTGCCAATGTGTTATACGTGTTTTTAAAGCATGGCTTTAATAATATTTGTCAGTATATCAGATTCTACTATTAAAATATTATTTTCTAAAGATAAGGCGCATTGGCGATTAATTATAATTTAAAGTCTTCGTAACAATTAAAAGTAATTCACGTAATTAAGGAATATCAAATTCAAATTTATTGCATCAATAAATGAAGAAGTTTAACTGATTGTTAAATTTTGTGTGTGTCAAATAACCGAATTAAAATTAAAAAGTACGCTGTATTTTAATATACATACAGACCCAAAAAGTACTCTGTCTTTTAATATCTCAGAATAGAGAGATTAGATAAATATATATAGATAGTATTTCCATTTCTTCTCTCTCTCTCTCTCCTCTCGAGCTATCTCTCATCTATGTTCATTAAATCCTCTCTCTCGAGATCTCTCTCTCTCTCTCTCTCTCTCTCCCTCTCTCTCTCTCTCTCTCTCTCTCTCTCTCTCTCTCTCTCTCTCTCTCTCTCTCTCTCTCTCTCTCTCGCTCATACATACGTTTTAATAGACAGACACATAGATATGTAGATAGATATGTAGATAGATAGATAGATAGATAGATAGATAGATAGATAGACAGACAGACAGACGGACAGACAAACAGACAGACAGACAGACAGATAACTAGGTAGATAGATAGATAGATAGATAGATAGATAGATAGATAGAGATAGATAGATAGATAGATAGATAGATAGATAGATTGATTGAATGATTGATAGATTGATAGACAGACAGACATAGATAGATAGAAAGATAGATAGATAGATAGATAGATAGATAGATAGATAGATAGATAGACAGTCATTCCTTCTATCTCGCTCGCTCGCTCTCTCTCTCTCTCTCTCTCTCTCTCTCTCTCTCTCTCTCTCTCTCTCTCTCTCTCTCTCTCTCTCTCTCTCTCTCTCTCTCTCTCTCTCTGTCAGCGATGTGATTCAGTTAGTTATGTTTAGTAGTAACATTTCTTCTCTATGACATAAAATATTCATACATGCATCATCTAAAGATAATACAACAGCACCGAAACTCCGCTGGTTAACTTTAGTCTGTCTCCGGGTGTTTCCGTGCTGCTTTATTCCCGTCGATTCCACCAAGAAACCCTAGAGCGTTATGCGACAGTCGGTCTGCGTAACTCTCGCATTATACCCTATTACCCAGCACCCAGGTGAAGTGTTTCATAATTAATGCAGAATACCTTTTTCCCCCACATTAATATTAATTGGTTACACGATTCGCGGCTGTCATTTTCAACCAAATTTCTTCAGGTATTAAAATGCGTTACACCTTGAAACAAATAGCGTACTCTCGTATTCAACCACCAAAAAGAGAAAAAGAGAAAGAAAACAATTTATATTTCATACGTTTCTTTATGAGGATGTCAGTGACTTTCAATTATGATATCGAGTTTTCTTCATTAATGTTTGATCAGCTCACGGAAGCAACCTGTCTTATTTATCTTCGCCAGATTACAACGAGATATCTCGCCACGCTTGATTGGTCGGACCAGACAGTAGCTGGGGCCCCGCGCTCGTGAAATATTAAACGTAGATCTCATTGGCTGATGACGCATCGCTTGACACGGTCGTTCATTCGAGTAAAATAGTAGGCGGTTAGCAACGTTTGCCACATGACGCTCGGTCTACGATTTCTAAAACACCTATTATGTTTACACATTTTTATTTGTACACTGTGGTGGAGGTTTTTTTTAGGATTAACCTTTTTTTCTTTCTTTCTTTTCTTTCTTTTTTTTTTTTTTTTTTTTTTTGCAAGACGTGTTAAGTGGTTTTGTTTCAGAATGCATTAAAAAAAAGTTTAAGGACACGGGGCGGGGATGGGTATGTGGTGGATTATGGTGGAGGGATGCTGCGAGGGCTAATGCAGAATATAATCTCTCGGAATTCCACGGCCTATTGCACGAATCAAACCTCGAAGTACATAAATTGGTGACATGTTGCAATCTTTGATTATCCATAATGTTGGTATTAAAGAAAAGTCTGGCTATGGATCAGTAAACTTACATATAGATAAATAGTTATTTAATTTTCCCGCCACCCGTCCAATCCCAGGTGGTCGACTGAAATGTGATATACGATCAAGTTTGTCGCCTTAATAGAACAAATATGTTTACTATTGCATGCCTAAGCCTAACACAAATATGTGACGAACAAAATTAGGTATGGTAGATTGGCCTTTTTAAATTTATTTTTTAATATTTTTAGTTTTATATTTTACTAATACTACGTTAAACCCTAAGAGTCCTGATAAAATGTTATGTATATAATCTTTTCACTTGTATACTAGTATTATTTTTTAAAATCGAAAACATAAATTACAAAATACATCGAAATTTGTTTTAGCGTCAAACCTTTTTTCTAGCTAGAGTTGAATTCCCGGCAGTCGGCAGTTCTGTGGAGTTTTTAATTCTCTACGGCACTTTTTTGTTGTAGATATTAATCGATTTTTCCCCACAGAATGGTTTTAACCGTAGCCATTTTCGTTATGTCAGGGCTTGAACACACAATTGTGTTCAGGCCCTATTGTTTTATTGGCATAATCTGGACGAAACTGCTGTTCTGGAAGGAAGGAAGGAAGGAAGGAAGGGAAGGAAGGAAGGAAGGAAGGAAGGAAGGAAGGAAGGAAGGAAGGAAGGAAGGAAGGAAGGAAGGAAGGGAAGGAAGGAAGGAAGGAAGGAAGGAAATGTTTTATTTAACGACGCACTCAACATTTTATTTGCGGTTATATGGCGTCAGACATATGGTTACGGATCACACATATATCGAGAGAGGAAACCCGCTGTCGCCACTTCATGGGCTACTCTTTTCGATTAGCAGCAAGGGATCTTTTATATGCACCATCCCACAGACAGGATAGCAAATACCACGGCCTTTGTTACACCAGACGTGGAGCATTGGCTGGAACGAGAAATAGCCAAATGGGACCACCGACGGGGATTGATCCTAGACCGATCACGCATCAAGCGAACGTTTTACCATTGGACTACGACCCGCCCCTCTGCTGTTCTGGAGTTTTCCCATTAAACAGTTAAAAGTTCGTTTGTTTTAACATCACTAGAGCACATTGATTTCCCATTAAACAGTTAAAAGTTCGTTTGTTTTAACATCACCTATAGCACATTGTTTTCCCATCAAACAGTTAAAAGTTCGTTTGTTTTAACATCACTAGAGCACATTGTTTTCCCATCAAACAGTTAAAAGTTCGTTTGTTTTAACATCACTAGAGCACATTGATTTCCCATTAAACAGTTAAAAGTTCGTTTGTTTTAACATCACCTATAGCACATTGTTTTCCCATCAAACAGTTAAAAGTTCGTTTGTTTTAACATCACTAGAGCACATTGTTTTCCCATCAAACAGTTAAAAGTTCGTTTGTTTTAACATCACTAGAGCACATTGTTTTCCCATCAAACAGTTAAAAGTTCGTTTGTTTTAACATCACTAGAGCACATTGATTTCCCATTAAACAGTTAAAAGTTCGTTTGTTTTAACATCACTAGAGCACATTGTTTTCCCATCAAACAGTTAAAAGTTCGTTTGTTTTAACATCACTAGAGCACATTGATTTCCCATTAAACAGTTAAAAGTTCGTTTGTTTTAACATCACTAGAGCACATTGTTTTCCCATCAAACAGTTAAAAGTTCGTTTGTTTTAACATCACTAGAGCACATTGTTTTCCCATCAAACAGTTAAAAGTTCGTTTGTTTTAACATCACTAGAGCACATTGATTTCCCATTAAACAGTTAAAAGTTCGTTTGTTTTAACATCACCTATAGCACATTGTTTTCCCATCAAACAGTTAAAAGTTCGTTTGTTTTAACATCACTAGAGCACATTGTTTTCCCATCAAACAGTTAAAAGTTCGTTTGTTTTAACATCACTAGAGCACATTGTTTTCCCATCAAACAGTTAAAAGTTCGTTTGTTTTAACATCACTAGAGCACATTGATTTCCCATTAAACAGTTAAAAGTTCGTTTGTTTTAACATCAATAGAGCACATTGATTTCCCATTAAACAGTTAAAAGTTCGTTTGTTTTAACATCACTAGAGCACATTGATTTCCCATCAAACAGTTAAAAGTTCGTTTGTTTTAACATCACTAGAGCACATTGTTTTCCCATCAAACAGTTAAAAGTTCGTTTGTTTTAACATCACTAGAGCACATTGATTTTCCATTAAACAGTTAAAAGTTCGTTTGTTTTAACATCACTAGAGCACATTGATTTCCCATTAAACAGTTAAAAGTTCGTTTGTTTTAACATCACTAGAGCACATTGATTTCCCATCAAACAGTTAAAAGTTCGTTTGTTTTAACATCACTAGAGCACATTGTTTTCCCATCAAACAGTTAAAAGTTCGTTTGTTTTAACATCACTAGAGCACATTGATTTCCCATTAAACAGTTAAAAGTTCGTTTGTTTTAACATCACTAGAGCACATTGATTTCCCATTAAACAGTTAAAAGTTCGTTTGTTTTAACATCACTAGAGCACATTGTTTTCCCATCAAACAGTTAAAAGTTCGTTTGTTTTAACATCACTAGAGCACATTGATTTCCCATTAAACAGTTAAAAGTTCGTTTGTTTTAACATCACTAGAGCACATTGATTTCCCATTAAACAGTTAAAAGTTCGTTTGTTTTAACATCACTAGAGCACATTGTTTTCCCATCAAACAGTTAAAAGTTCGTTTGTTTTAACATCACTAGAGCACATTGATTTCCCATTAAACAGTTAAAAGTTCGTTTGTTTTAACATCACTAGAGCACATTGTTTTCCCATCAAACAGTTAAAAGTTCGTTTGTTTTAACATCACTAGAGCACATTGTTTTCCCATCAAACAGTTAAAAGTTCGTTTGTTTTAACATCACTAGAGCACATTGATTTCCCATTAAACAGTTAAAAGTTCGTTTGTTTTAACATCACCTATAGCACATTGTTTTCCCATCAAACAGTTAAAAGTTCGTTTGTTTTAACATCACTAGAGCACATTGTTTTCCCATCAAACAGTTAAAAGTTCGTTTGTTTTAACATCACTAGAGCACATTGTTTTCCCATCAAACAGTTAAAAGTTCGTTTGTTTTAACATCACTAGAGCACATTGATTTCCCATTAAACAGTTAAAAGTTCGTTTGTTTTAACATCACTAGAGCACATTGATTTCCCATCAAACAGTTAAAAGTTCGTTTGTTTTAACATCACTAGAGCACATTGTTTTCCCATCAAACAGTTAAAAGTTCGTTTGTTTTAACATCACTAGAGCACATTGATTTTCCATTAAACAGTTAAAAGTTCGTTTGTTTTAACATCACTAGAGCACATTGATTTCCCATTAAACAGTTAAAAGTTCGTTTGTTTTAACATCACTAGAGCACATTGATTTCCCATCAAACAGTTAAAAGTTCGTTTGTTTTAACATCACTAGAGCACATTGTTTTCCCATCAAACAGTTAAAAGTTCGTTTGTTTTAACATCACTAGAGCACATTGATTTCCCATTAAACAGTTAAAAGTTCGTTTGTTTTAACATCACTAGAGCACATTGATTTCCCATTAAACAGTTAAAAGTTCGTTTGTTTTAACATGACTAGAGCACATTGTTTTCCCATCAAACAGTTAAAAGTTCGTTTGTTTTAACATCACTAGAGCACATTGATTTCCCATTAAACAGTTAAAAGTTCGTTTGTTTTAACATCACTAGAGCACATTGTTTTCCCATCAAACAGTTAAAAGTTCGTTTGTTTTAACATCACTAGAGCACATTGATTTCCCATTAAACAGTTAAAAGTTCGTTTGTTTTAACATCACTAGAGCACATTGTTTTCCCATCAAACAGTTAAAAGTTCGTTTGTTTTAACATCACTAGAGCACATTGATTTATTAATCACCAGCAATTTGATGTTAAATATTTAGTAATTCTGACATAATAGTCTTCACAGGACTTCTTCTACATTGTTTCATTAGCAGCACAAGATCATTCATATTTACACATGACAGCACATGCCACGACCTTTGATATACCAGTCGTAGCCCTATTTTCATGCAGACATTTACATACATGAGTATATATAAACTCGTAAGTCAATATACTACGGGTGAGTATATCTGTCACGAGAACGCATTTCAATACGGGTTTATATATACTCTTGGATTGTATTTGCAGGAGCAACAGAGGTCATGCAAAAGTATACGAGTATTTGAGTACGAGTAAATTTACTTGCTTCACAAATCTTGTCATGTGAACAGATTTCTTATTTGTTCATGTGAGCAAAAGAACTGTAAACAGATTTCTGAAATTTCCAAAGTGGCACAATTATAATCTGTTACATAAAAGAGGTGCATATCTAGATATATATATATTGACAATGGCAGCCAGAGAAATGGTGTAACAGGTTTGGACAAACTTGGGCGAAACTCTTCACAGAGGAAATAGAGGGTTTTTTTTTTTTTGCCATTCGAAAGTTTTTAACCCATTGATCATTATCAAAAGTTTCCTTCGCATTATATTGCTGCCAGTCAAGAGATCGTCCTCTCATCCAAATTCTCTTTTCCGGTGTAAACGGAATACAAGTCCGTAGGAACAGTTGTCTGCCCGGACTTAATCTCCTAGGAATGCAGGTCCCAGGTCTAATATACCTAGGAATGCCAGTCCTAGGACTGGTCTGACTGCCAGGATATCAAGTCCGGGCCGGACTTGCATTCCTGGACAATCAAAATTTAAGTCCGGTCGTACACATAAAAATTAAATTATAAATGAAACAATAACAAAAAACAGTTTCCTTTTTGGTTTATTTAATTAACTTAGGATACTAGCGCCTCTCTTTATTTAAATATTTTCTATTTATTTCAATATTTTCCATTTATATCATTTGTAAGAGTTTGTACACATTTTGTTGACCTTATTACATGAGCAGAACCAAGCTAGGTCTTTATTCATTGCGTATTGTTCCAACTAATAAATGTTTAATCATTTAAAAGTAACTCAAAAACATTTTCCATAATTCGAAGCATATTAGTACTCACAAATAAGTATAACTTGCCCATACGATATACCAACACAGTTATCTGTTAGACATTATGTACTGGTATTTGATAATAATAATAATAATAATAATAATAATACTAATAATACTAATAATAATAATTTAATTATTAAAATGTGATATTTGCGTTATATAAATTATCTTGGTATTATATAATTTTAAATTTGTACTTTTTGTCAATAATGTTGCAGGCGCGTGTACATAGAGTGTGGGGTGGGGTGGCGTTTTCTAAACACCCCTCTTCAAAGCAAATTTCTATTTGCCACAGTCTAGACCTCCCCCCTGCATAGCTTACTGAACATGTGCCTGCTTTCGCAATTTTGCTCATTTTCACAAATTAATTTGGTCTAACATATGACATATCAGACTCTAGTCTCTATGATATCTTAGTCCCAACAAACCATACCATCGATAAAAAAAATATGTTAAATGGTTTTCATTAATGTTTATCAATTAATAAAAATACCAATGACTAAGAGTGGGTTTTAGTAGCTCGATGGGCTACTACACCGACTAAACCAAACAGTAACCCCTGAACAATTATCATACTGTCAATAATATGCACACACAATTTACAAAGATACTTTTAAACAGACTACTCATGACAATTTTACATCTGATAGTTTTGGTCACAATAGGCATTCAGGCTCCCTATTTGGGAGAAGGGGTGGGGGAGGCATGCTGATTTTTATTGCCCGAATGAAACGAAAATGTCCGAATCTGGAGCACAACGTACATTTATATTCACATTACTACCAAGACGCTATATAGGATTCCAAACAAATCAGTCTGCATTTTTACATGGATTACAACTAATATTGTGAGTAGAATGAATGGAATTACATGGTGAAGATTTTGCCCGAACGTGTCCATTGCCCCACCCCCACCGAAAAATCCGGAATGTTCATCACGTACTCGGAATTCCGGAATATTTTTCAAATTCACTCTAATTATTTTTTAAAGCAACTACATCGTATTACATTCTTAGAATTAAATGTCTTTATCACTCGTTTCAACCTGAGCTCCGTTTTGTCTAGGCTTGTGCCATTACCAAAACCGCGGGCGTATCTATTGTCAACAGCCGACCAATTAAAATCTCGAGTAAACTGAAGCCATATACAAAAACAATCTTTCTTATTTTTTTAATACTCGAATAGTTTATGTATTCATTTTAAGTATCATAGAATTATGTTCCTACGGGGAAGGCACCGGTTCTATGGCGATGTATGCAATTTTGTCACCGTGGATGAAAGCATGAATATATAACAGAAGAACGCTACGATCGTACAAAAACAAACAAACCCGAAACGAAAATTGGTTTATTTCCATTGGTTTTCACGTGCAACATTTGACTAAATAATATTTAGCCACCACTAATCTACTATATGACGCACTACCGATATTATTTTATTCAAGTAAGATAAACAATTACGCGACTTTTTTTTCGTACGCTGGCTTCCCAAAAGTGTTACTGTAGTAGTAATGTAATTTAAACGTAGTGCAAAACGGCAGCCAGTCTTAATTTTTCGTCCCCGAACCAGTTCGCCATAAATCAGTTCGACCCAACTACATGCATATGATGAAATAGTGCATATGTGGCAATGTACCTACACAAAAATAACACTGGTCACAAGTTTGTCACTTTATCGATAATCTGTAGGTGGGAGTCTTAAACTGTAATACAATTTTTGCTAATAAAGTGGGCTTTTGTGTGAAGTTCTCGATGATTTTTGGTGTGCGTGTGGGTGTCTTTATATGAGGAAGTTCCAATTCGCATATAAATAATGATATACTTATTTGTATTGTCATTTTGCAAATATATGCCAAACATGACCTTTTTCGCACTGTTTAAAATTACTTTAATGAAAATGACATTTTCGCACGCTTTAAATTATTGTTTTGAAAAGGCGTTCGCGCGCATAAAAATGGAAATATCAGAAAATTCCGGAAAAATATTTCCATTAGGTTGGTCGCCCTGTGTCACTGCTGTAGAAGGAATTTAAATCCGGTAGGAATACAAGTCCTAGGATAAAAACAACTTAAAATTAAACCAGGAATGAAGGTCCGGGTAGGACTATAATTCCTAAGCTATGGAGGTCCGATAGGACTACTGTTCCTAGGACCTGCGCTCCTTTTACACCTGGGTTATTCCAAGAACAAGACCTGCGCTTAAGTAATACTGAAAATCTCTCTTCTTTGCAATAAGCAGACTACTCATGTCGGATGCTGTAAACCAACTGATATTTTGATAAAATTGATATATGCCCACATCAAATTACATCTGTCACTATTACCACATGTGAACACAAAGTAAATATATTTTTACTCATAGGAGTATTTATAATACATACACAAATATACTTACACGAGTAAATCTCTGCATGAAGGAAGGAAATGTTTTATTTAACGACGCACTCAACACATTTTATTTACGGTTATATGGTGTCAGACGTATGGTTAAGGACCACACAGTTATTGAGAGAGGAAACCCGCTGTCGCCACTTCATGGGTTACTCTTTTCGATTAGCAGTAAGGGGTCTTTTATATTCACCATCCCACAGACAGGATAACACATACCACGGCCTTTGATATACCAGTCGTGGTGCACTGGCTGGAGCAAGAAATAGACAGAAATGGAAGTATATACTGTGGCCAAGGGACGGGACGTATCTCAATGATAAAGCGCTCGCCTGATATGCGGTCGATCTAGGATCACCACCCAACAAACAGGATAGTACATACCATGGCCTTTGTTACACCAGTTGTGGAGCACTGGCTGGAACAAGAAGTAGCCCAATGGATCCACCGACAGGGATCGATCCTAGACCGTCCGCGCACCAAGCGAACACGTTACCACTGGGCTACGTCCAAACCTTCTCTGCATGAGAACAGGGCATACAGATCCCACTAATAGTGTCGTTTTATTCACTAAAAGTGTTTGTTAAAAGCATCTTTTTGTTTAAAATATTATAGTATTTACAGTTAATATTTTTCTGGTCTTCCTAATGTTTGTGAGACCGGCCTCGGTGGCATCGTGGCAGGCTATCGGTCTACAGGCTGGTAGGTACTGGGTTCGGATCCCAGTCGAGGCATGGGATTTTTAATCCAGATACCGACTCCAAACCCTGAGTGAGTGCTCCGCAAGGTTCAGTGGGTAGGTGTAAACCACTTGCACCGACCAGTGATCCATAACTGGTTCAACAAAGGCCATGGTTTGTGCTATCCTGTCTGTGGGAAGCGCAAATAAAAGATCCCTTGCTGCTAATCGGACGAGTAGGCCATGTAGTGGCGACAGCGGGTTTCCTCTCAAAATCTGTGTGGTTCTTAACCATATGTCTGACGCCATATAACCGTAAATAAAATGTGCTGAGTGCGTCATTAAATAAAACATTTATTTTTTTCCTAATGTTTGTGGTAATCCAAACTGGCTATTGCTCCAAACGATTTCGTATGTATGAGTAAACATATTATGTACTAGGAAATGTACTGACGTTTGAGCTTCTACAAATACATGTATTAAGAGAATCATACTGTTTCATAGACTTACAATATCCTGAGATAGTGCTCTAAATGAGAGGGGCAGGATTGTGCTCAGTCGGATGAGTGCTCGCTTGAAGTGCTTGCGTCACAGGATCGAACCGCTGCGGTGGATCTATTTAACTGATTGGGGTTTTTTCTTGTTTCCAAACAGTGCACCACAACTGGTCAAAGGCTTTGAGAACGTACATATAAAAGATCCCCTGGCTGCATTAGAAAAATATAGCTGGTTTCCTCTGATGACTACGTGTCAGAATTACCAAATGTTTGATGATGATGATTAATTAATGTGTTCTAGTGGTGTCGTTAAACAAAACAAACCTTTAACTAAATGAGAATATATATATATATATATATATATATATATATATATATATATATATATATATATATATATATATATATATATATTGAGTTGGAACAGGTTACAGTGACAAGTAAATTCAGAAAATCCCTTAATATTCCTTTATATTTTCTGTCGATAATGCAGTTTTGTCCGGACCATTCATAATATTAATATTAGTATTGTGCTATTGTATCATCTCCAGTTTACCAGTAATTTTGCTCACACTCATTAAAATGTCATGTCATGTCATAGGGTTTTACGTGCACATTCAGAACAAGCTGTTGTAGCGCACGCCTGACGTGGGCACAAGAGCCGGCCTTGGCCGGTTCCTCCGTCCATGACAAGACTCGTTAAAAAAAAAACACGCTTTTTTATACAGTACAACGAGGCCGCTTGAGGTAGGCCTACGCATGGATGCTAATTTCACGGTTCAGGGACAATCATTCAAGAGAATCGTTGCACGTGACCATAAAAGAGCAATTTTAGCTATTAACAAAACACACAACTCCACTAGAACGTTTATATGTGAACAATGGTCATATTTATTCGGTTTGCTTTCGCCGTATATTGTAAAATGTATTTGGTTCCAGAAGGTGTGATAGTGTGTGGTCGTTATATTTTGAATATCTTTTTCCCCCAGTAATTTGCTACAAATGGATTACTATAGATTGTTTTCTGTCTCTCACGGCCAAGTGTCGAAATGGCTATGTTAGACACCAGACGGTCTTAAAAGGCCAGACCCTAGTTTTTAAAGGCATACTGTCACAGATTTAAGGACCTTATTTCTCTAAAAATGGATAATAAATGAAAATTACATTAATTTTTGAAAACTAAATCTAGCTATCGCATCACTTTAATTGAACCATGATGGAGTGAAATCCATGTCAATATCATTTAGCAATTTTAGTTTTTGAATTATGGACCATTGCCATAATTCAATTATTTTCACAAAATATCATTAATAAGTGAAGTATGGTGGTTACGTAGATGTTTGAATAAAGTACATTTAGGGGGAAATCAAATATATCTTTGTTCAGGTAATACTTTGTTAGGCCATTTAATATGTCAGTGGTCTGTGACAATATGCCTTTAAACACTAAGGCATATTTTTCACTATTGGAGCCGTTTATGATCACTGAAATCAAACATTACTTATATTTTATTCTTTAGATTATCCATTTCCGTAGAACCGAAATGTTTCTGGTCATCCTGGTGTTTCTAATACAAAAACAAAATTGCATTTTTCATATTTTAAAAAAAGCACGTGCGTCTGAGAAGTAGCTGTTATTAATTTGAGTTCTAGTCTATTTTTAAGGATATTTTCCGGTTTCAACGTCACAGACTCTTCTTTCACTCTATTGTAACTTTATCCAAATGAGTTACAGGTTTGTAAATTAGGAAGGAAGGAAGGAAATGTTTTATTTAACGACGCACTCAATTCATTTTATTTACGGTTATATGGCGTCGGACATATGGTTAAGGACCACACAGATATGGAGACGGGAAACCCGCTGTCGCCACTTCATTGGCTATTCTTTTCGATTAGCAGGAAGAGATCTGGTTTGTAAATTAACTAAACTTAGTGTCATTTTTTTTACGGGTTAAAACTAGGGTCTGCGCCTTTAACAGTCGGGTTTTTTTTTAATAAGGATGAAAAGGATTTGGTCAAGTCGGTTGAGTGCTCGCCAGAGGTGCTTGCGTCGCAGGATCGAATCACCTCGGTGGACCCATTCAACTGATTTTTGTTCTCGTTCCAACCAGTGCACCACAACTGGTCAAATGCCGTGGTCTGTGCTATCCTGTCTGTGAATGGTGCATACAAAAGATCCCTGGCTGCTAATGGAATTTTTTTAGAAATGTTTGAATCCAATAGTCGATGATTAATTAATCAGTGTGTTCTAGTGGTGTCGTTAAACAAAAACAAACTTTAACTATTTCACATTGGAAAATTACGCCATTTCGAAGGAGAGATGACAGCAAGGACGAATTTCGTTTTATTAATATGTATTTCGACGTACTATTCGTGTTTACAGATTGTGTTTTACAGTCGAAGATTTACGTTTACGTACAAAACTTGGCTTACAACGTTTTGTGAAACTGGTCCCTGTTCAGTCCTGAACCTCTGGTTGCATATCTTTGTATAGCTCAGTGGTACAGCGCTCGCCTCAAGTGCAATGACTTGCAGGATCGATCGCCTGCGATGGATTCAGGAATGGGTATTTTTTCCCCCACGATTAGTACCGGTATATCAAATGCAGCGTGGTATATACTAAGCTGTTTATGGTAAAGTGTATATACCTCTTTATATCATGTCTGTTGGAGTAGTCTGTAGGTCCGTAAAAAAACTATGGGCTGGGGGCCTCTACCACCACACCACCCCCCACTTGAAGGGACGCAAATTTTGTATTTTTGTGGGGGGTTTTCCTCTATATCAACTATATAAATAAAGAAAAAAATCTATCTTGTGTCCCCCTCCCCCACCCATTGGAGACTGTGCCACATCCACTAAATATTTTGCCTCCTCCACCGCCACACACACTTCAGGGTCCGTGCTGATAAAACGTTTCCAGACTTATCTTTAATGACGTCACACGCATACAATATTAGTATGGCGTTGTCATGACATTAAAGTCTCAGACTCTGTTAGTCTTGAGTCTAGACTCTAAAGGTTTTATAAGTACCTGGGCCCGTGTTTATAAAACTTAAAGTCTCTACTTTAATAAAGTCCAGACTTTAACGTAATGCTATTTGAATGGCGTTGCCATGACGTTAAAGTCTGGACTTTATTAAAGTCTAGACTTTAAGGTTTATAAGCCCGGTGCCATGTCTGGTGCTTATAAAACATAAAATATCTTTATTTAAATGTTGTTAAACAAATATTCCTTAGTTTTTTTTTCATCGACGCCCGTATTTATTAGACAGTACACGTGGGGAAAACACCTTGTTCTCTAAATACTATATGTCAAAATTACCATATATTTGACATCCAATAGCCAATAATTAATAAATTAATGTGTTCTAGTTCTGCCGTTAACCAAAACAAACTTTAACATCTTTATTTTGTTACTGTTATATTATCTATAGCAAACTTTGATCACAGGTGAATTCCAAACATTGTTTGATTAAATGTTCACGAGTAACCAGTAATGCACGTAAAACTGATGCATGCTTTGAATGCTTTGTTAAACAAAAAACAAATGTATTTTGTACCATATACATAATTATATTTTTTAAAAAATGCCGAAAATATATACTGGCTCTTAATTAATTTTGTTGAGTGTATTATACATGTATTAAACATAAAATATCTTTATTTAAATGTTGTTAAACAAATATTCCTTTGTTTTCTTTTCATCGACGCCCGTATTTATTAGACAGTACACGTGGGGAAAATCGCTTGTTCTCTCAATTTGAGAAATACTCGTATAACAGAACATTTGAGCGCCACGGTAACTATTTGTTTTCGATGCATTACTCCGTTTACCGACATTTTTCTCTCTTTCTATTAGTAAACCCCACTGTTCTTTGTAGTTTCTCATTTTACGACATTTAATACTATTTAAAGGTTCTTAAATTTCAAATAATCAATTTGTTTTGTTAAATTTTGCTATTTTATCATCATTATAATATTATGTTTAATAATGATAAAAGGAGTATTATAGACAAACGTGGACCTTTTTTTTCTATTTGCCACTTAGTAATTAATGTTTATTTAAAATAACTTTTAATCCCTCTATTACCACTTTGTTCGACATATCCGTATTTGTTGAATAGGAGTTTGATGCCAATCGGTGCTATAGCGTTCGTAATAAAGCCCCGTTAACACCTACGTCAAAACGCGGCGCGAAACCGAATTCAATGTGACTGTAATTTCCGTTCGGTTTGCCTGTGCTGGTTAAAAAACATGTATGGCTAATGAGACTACTAGAGTACATTAATTTATTAATCACTGGCTACCCCTGCGCGTGCTGTAACCTCACCGTGGTGCAGGGGTGTAACATTCTCTTTGAAAATGGCCAATACAGCACAAATCCCTTTGTTTTCTTCGAGATACAATTGAAATTTTGAGTAAAAGTCAGTATGTATCTGTGATATTTGTATTTTTGCAGTTCTTTACACTATTTTTATTTCAATCTTGAATTTTTATATTGATGTTGATCATTACTTTATTTGTTTGCATTACCGTAGTTTGACACCCAATAGCCGATGTATTTTTCGTGCTGGGGTGTCGTTAAACATTAATTCATTCATTTAATCATTGGCTACTGGATGTCAGACTTTTTGATATTTTTTGTTGCGTAGTCTTCAGAAGAAATTTGATACAATTTCCCCATTGGAAGCAAGGGATCTTTTATATGCACTTTCCGACAGACATACTAGCATATACCACGGCTTTTGATATACCACTCGTGGGGCACTATTTGGGATAAAAGAAAAAAAGAAACAATCACAGAATGGATCCTCCAAAGAGATTCGATACTGCTCTACCAACTGAGCTAAATCCATTCCCGCTGGAGCTGGTAATGCACAGACAGTTTCATCGAGCAGGAGTTTTTTTCCGATGAAGGAAATGAGCTTTATAACAGGGCGGTCCTCCCCAGAAACACCTTATGCCACCAAGATATTGCGTGTCTCTATCTAAAAAGAAATAATGTCAATACATCATTTATTGGCGAATTTATTGGCGAAGTTCTGAGTTCATATTCCCAGTACCTGCGTGCATGTATATGAGTGGGAATGTTGTGTGTGGGGGTGGGGTTGGGGGGGGGTGGGGTTTTTCTTCTTCTTCTTCTTCTTCCTCCTCCTCTTCCTCTTCTTCTTCTTCTTCTTCTTCTTCTTTAGCATACACGTATACGATTTAAGCAAACAATTATTTGGGATAATTATAAAACATAAGCATAAGAAGCTGCAAACAAATTCTCATTCACATGACCCCCAAATGCACACACCTCAAATTGCAAGTACTTGGCATAAATAATTGCTCTTTTATTTTATTTTTTTCTTCAAGTTTTCTTCTCTCTTTAAAGAAAACCGAACCCAAGTCACAGCCCAGCTTGAGTTCGGTTAACCACGTTGTGTCTTTTGTTCTTCTGGTTCCAAAGTCGACTACGCCTCTCAAAATACAAGGTAACGTTTTGAAATATTAATCAAATACGACTGGGTTAAACTCGATCGTGCACGAAAAAAAAAATTGTTTATTAATCCCATCCACTATTGCGGCGTAGCGCGGCACTGGTGACGGGTCGTCAACTAGGTCAGAGGTCACACCGAAACAAGCACTAGTGATATTATCGGTATTAATTATCTTTTTGCAGTTCAGGCAGCTGATTTTTCCGAGAAAGCGCCCCCTCGTCGCCGTGCATGCATAACATATAACCGAAATACAAAAAAGTTCCATCTAGCAGTTGTATGGCTTCTTTCTCTTATCAAAATAAACCACAAAAAGCATTTAAGAAATGTAAAATTGAAAACAGCAACATATGGTTGAAGTGGAACATAATTTATTCAAAGGTATGTGTTATCTTATGGAAATGATGCACCATGGGTAAAAGAAAAACACAAAAAAAAAAAAAAACGCCAACGTCGAAAACAGAATCAGAAATTTGTATATCCTCAGACACTGAATAGTTAATGACTTGTAAAGAAATAATAATAATAATAAAGAACAAAAACCACACCCATGCTTAAATGTGTAGGCTGTTTGCGTACAAAACACATTTTGTGGCTTGTAAACGGGTGTGTGTGTGTTTTTTTCTTCTTTCTTTCATTTTTTTTTTTTTTTTTTTTTTTTTCTTTTTTTTTTCACTTCTCTAATGTTTTACATGTTTAAATACTCTGTATTAATAATGTTAAAAGCATGGGGTAAAATATTTTTTATGATACTTTCACTGATAGCTGGTCGCCGCGGGGTGTGAACTACGTAACAAAGAGTGTACTGTGACGTATCAGCGCGCGGTAATAACCTCACGGGGAAAATGGGTGAGAGAAATGAAACTGTTAAACCCCCGTCTAGTCGGCGAGTACAAAATGACTGCTAGCAGGGACATAAATTACAAAGGGAGTTGTCCTCGCTTGCCATTTTATGACGTCATGGTACTGCGCCTTCAGGTGCCGGCCAAAGGTAGCTAATTTTAATTTTATTCTACAGTCTATTAAATATCGAAAATTGGCTTCTTTAAGGCGTCGTTGTACGGGATAACATTATTGTTCGCGATCAGTGTGGAACTCTGTTGACGTTAAAACGTGCACCAACATAGCGTGTGATTTCCGCCCACGTGTTGCTAGAACCGTTGACGTTAAAACGTGCGTCAGCATAACGCGTGATTTATACGTCCACGTGTTGCTAGTTTAGAACTCTGTTGACGTTAAAACATGCACCAACATAGCGTGTGATTTCCGTCCACGTGTTACTAGAACTGTTGATGTTAAAACGTGCGTCAGCATAACGTTTAATTTATACGTCCACTTATTGCTAGATTAGAACTCTGTTAACGTTTAAAACGTGCACCAACATAGCAAGTCATTTTCGTCCACTTGTTGCTAGAACTGTTGACGTAAAACATACATGAACATAACGTGTGATTTATACGTCCACGTGTTGCTAGATTAAAGTTTTGTTGACGTTAAAACGTGCACCATCATAGCGTGTCATTTCCGTCCACGTGTTGCGTAGTTTAGAACTCTGTTGACGTTAAAACGTTCACCAAGATAAAGTGTGATTTCCGTCCACGTCTTTCTAGTTTAGAACGCTTGTCACGTTAAAACGTGCAACAACGTATCAGGTCATTTCCGTCCACTTGTTGCAAGAACTGTTGACGTTAAAACGTCCACCAACATAGCGTGTGATTTCCGTTCATGTGGCGCTAGATTAAAATTATGTTGACATTAAAACGTTCACCAACAAAGCGTGTGATTTCCGGCCACGTGTTTCTGGAACTGCTCACGTTGAAACGTGCACCAACTTAGCGTGTGATTGCCGTCCAACAACTTCTCGTGTTTCTAGATTAAAACTCTTGACGTTAAATCGTGCACCAACGTATTGTATCATTTCCGACCACGTGGCGCAAGTTTATATCAGTAAAAAAATTTACGACGTAAATTTTGTTTCCGGTCTCAGATAGAAAGAAAGAAAGAAAATGTTTCATTTAACGACGCACTCAACACATTTTATTTACGGTTATATGGCGTCAGACATACGGTTAAGGACCACACAGATATTAAGAGAGGAAACCCGCTGTCGCCACTTCATGGGCTACTCTTTCCGATTAGCAGCAAGGGATCTTTTATATGCACCATACCACAGACAGGGTAGTACATGCCACGGCCGTTGAGCTACCAGTCGTGGTGCACCGGCTGGAACGAGAAATAGCCCAATGGGCCCACCGACCTGGTCTCAGAAAGATACATACATAAGATAGATAGATAGATAGATAGACAGACAGACAGATAAATATGAATGATGCAAAGCGGTATTTAATTTAAACAAATACATAGAAAATAACAGTGGCGGATCCAGAAAATCCACTTAGGTGGGGCCCCAGTGACATGAGGTGGAATGCCAAGGGAACTTTGGGGGAGGTTTGCATGGGGATCGTAAAAAAAATGAAAATTAATATATAATAAAATTATAACTATCGCAAAATTTAGTGCCTCCCCCCCTCCCCCAACGCCCAACCCCCACCCCCCCACCCCACCCCCACCCCCACTAGATCCGCCTCTGTTAAATATTACATGAGTGGCCGTTAGGTAACTTTTATCTTAATTTTTTATTTTTTTTTAAACGTATCAAACGAGCGCAAGCGAGTTAAATACGTTTTCAAATAATCAGTATAAATTCTGTTTCTTACAGTCCTCAAAAACAGGTTTAAAACATATTTAAACGCCATTTCCAACTAAGATAGGTAGGTAACTAGTTTTACGTGCTCATATACCACTAGGGTTTCGAACACGCCTTTCCACCTAAAACTTATTTACCGCGCTTGCGTTTACAGTTAACTTATTATGCGCCATAGAGCTTTCAATTTCGATCGTGCCTACTCGATTGGATGATAACACACGTATGTTTGTAACTGAAGAGTGTTATCATAAATAACGAATGGTGTTCTCACCAACGGGTGTGTAAGAAATGAAATTATTACCCATACGGTTAAAAATATCTTGGTACATATCAAAGTGATACGTCCTACTAGAATGCCAAATGGGACGCAACACGTTTGACGTCACACGATGACGTCATCAATTGGCGCACTACAACCTTACAGGAACGTCAACGAAATGAGATGAATGATATAAATTAAAGCCGCACACCCTAGTTCCATCCAGCGAAAATAAATTATAATTTGGTTAATCTACAAACCTGTAACACACTTAGATCACGTTTTTATCAAATGGAGTGAAAAAGCAGGTTTTATATCGATAAATACCATGGGAATCCCCATGTCCCAATTGCTTGAAATACTTTTGAAAGTTAGTATTCTGATGTCACCGGTAGATGTCGCTCGAAGCACAACAATGCCTACGTCACGACAAATTTCACAGACTTGGGGTGCGTTCGTTTCACCTCTCCTGGACATGTTCCAACTGTTCTCTCCTGGTTGTATCCCCTCTCCAGATATCGTAAGACTTAGCAAAATTATTGGTTTTAAGGGTTTGTAACGTTTTGTATTGAGACACTTACTTGTCTGAACTTTATTGTTACTGAAAATGTTCACGAACTGTGAAGAAAAATCTCGCAAATGAACAACAACTCGGATGTTGATTGCGCGAACCGTGCACGAGAAAACAAACCGAACTAAAATGATAACGGTCACGTGATATACCAACGTCTGTGACATTGAAATGGAAATCTCCCCTTTAAAAATAGATTGAACCTCGCTTGCTTAACGTTTTTTTTCTCGACAACACGACTTGTGAAAAAAATGCAAAAAATGCATTTCGTGGTTTTACAAACATCAGGATTACCAAAAAGCACTTCAGGTGAATGGAAATGTGTATATAATAAAATGTAAGTAAAGTGCAATTTTATTTGAGAAAAATGGGGTTTAATAGCGAAAAACAACGCCGTAATGGTTAACAAATAGCCGTAACTAGGGTGTGTCCCTTTAAGATCGATTATGGGTAATAAATAGGATATTAAACTCGCTACCATTTCGTATCATGTTTATGTCCCTCGTGAAATTTCACTCGGGACATAAACATGATACGAAATGGAAGTTCGTTTAATATCCTATAATTTCTTTTCAAATTTTTCTCTGTTTTTTTAAATGTTAGAACGGGGTTGTTGTTTTTTCGACATCTGCCTATCATTTTGTCTGTCATTTTGTTTGTTTGTTTGTCTGTCTGTCTGTCTGTCTGTGTCTGTCTGTGTTTGTCTATATATCTCTATATATTTCGATTGATCGATTTGTTATTTTTCATTTCAACTTATTTGTTCGTGCTTATATCCAATTAAGGTTCAAGCACGCTGTCCTGGACACACACACCTCAGCTATCGTTGCCCTCTGTCCAGAACAGTGGGTTAGTTGTTAGTTGGTTAGTGGTTAGTGAGAGCGAAGAGGGTGTATTGGCCTTACACCTACCCATTGAGCCCTTTAAGAACTCGCTCTGTGTTGGAGCCGGTTCCGGGCTGCGAACCTTGTACCTACCAGCATGTAGTCCGATGGCTTAACCACAACGCCACCGAGGCCAGTATCGATTTGTCTACCTTCCTATGCATCTACCCCTGTTCCATCCCGTCTGTCGCCTGTCTGTCTATCTGTGTCTGTCTGTCTGACTGTCTGTCTATCATCTTTATCACTTTCACTAAGGATAATAAAATAGAAGGTATGTCAATAAAATAAAGGTTATATGATGTACCTTGATGCGAATGATGATTTTCTCTTTAAAAAAAAGTATTGATACATTTTGCTCGTCAGTTCGGTCTACTGACGATAACAATCGTAAAATATACCCATGCATTGTTGTGTGTAATCTCTTGTGTACATTCAACACAAAACGCCCAAATGCATGGCAAAACATGCGTGCAGCTTTATGGGCAAGTGGTTAATTCACCATATCATATCAAGCGGGTGTCTCGCTTGGGCTTTCTATTGTTACCTGTTTTTTTCTCAAATGTATCAACGCATAGTAAATGTTGACGAAATATTATTAACAAATGTTAACAGATAGAGATCTTTGCGTTTGGCAACAACGACTATAGATCAGGATGTTTTTTACATTAATGTAGCGATATGCATCAATAATCGTGTGTATGTTTTTATAGCTTTTCGTCTTGAAAAGGTTCTCGTACAATATTTCACGATCATCTTTGTATATTGAGTTTTTAAGGTGATATATATTTTATTACTGTATGCCTGGCCTGATGCGCGATCTATCTAGGATCAATTCCCGTCGGTGGGCCCATTGGGCTATTTCTCGTTCCAGCCAGTGCACCACGACTGGTATATCAAAGGTTGTGGTATGTGTTATCTTGTCTGTGGGATGGTGCATATAAAAGATCCCTTGCTGCTAATCAAAAAGAGTAGCCCATGAAGTGGCGACAGCGGGTTTCCTTTCTCAATATGTGTGTGGTCCTTAACCATATGTTCGACGCCATATAACCGTAAATAAAATGTGTTGAGTGCGTCGTTAAATAAAACATTTCCTTCCTTCATTCTATTACTGTATGGTGTCAGCCAAAACAATAATATTTTATGTTGGTAAAAAAACATATTTGAAAGGGATTAATTGTACGTACATGTCTTGTACATTTATTGTTCCTTTTAGGAACTAAAAGGTCAGTTTGGAAACTTAGATATTAATGTTACCTTCAAAGTCTGTTTTAGAAGTTAAAGCCAAAATGTTAAATAAGGAGAAATCAAGTATACATAAACAATATATGTATATATTTATAAACAGTTCTAGGGCGAATTTGAGAATGAATGAATGAAATGTTTTATTTAACGACGCACTCAACACATTTTATTCTACGGTTATATGGCGTCGGACATATGGTCAAGGACCACACTGATATTGAGAGAGGAAACCCGCTGTCGCCACTTCGTGGACTACTCTTTTCGATTAGCAGCAAGGGATCTTTTATATGCACCATCCCATAGACAGGATAACACACACCACGGCCTTTGATATACCAGTCGTGGTGCATTGGCTGGAGAGAGAAATATCCCAATGGACCCACTAACGAGGATCGATCCAAAACCGACCGCGCATCAAGCGAGCGCTTTACCACTGGGCTACGTCCCCCCCCCCCCCCCCCCCCCCCCTTCCCCGAGATTTTTTAACGACTGTAATTACATATTAAATATATTTTTCTAATATTAGTGGTTGTATATTAAACGTTTCTGATAGTTTTTGTCTTTCACGTGTATCCAGGGAATATTTGCGGGGATTGAGACAAAATTTCTGTCTAATTAGTTGTGTATCTAACTGTCAAAATGTCTTGGGGTCAAAAAGGTTATATTTTCAGTCGTAGCTTTATTTTACTCTATTTATTAGCATGCCTATATCCAAAAGAAGCTCAGTCGTAGATTTACGTTTAGCACAAGAAAAGTTGTGTTCAGAAATTTAAATCCCGAATGTTTTGTTAATTTGATACTTGATTTCTTTACATACGCATGGAAACAAGCTCATAAATTTATATATGGTTGAAGTTCATAATCTAAAATGAACAAAGTATTAGTTATTTCCTGTGTGGGGTTGTTTTTTTTTGCACCTTGTTTGGTTATTTACATTGCAAAGTTATTTCATAGACAGTAGATATTTTCGGCATTTTTCTTTATAAATGCTACAATATACAAAAAAACAACCGCGAGCACGATTTGTGCATGCATAACTAGTCACAATTTACACAAACAACGTAGCGTACACACACAACATTGCGTGCATTACTAGTCAATTCATACAAACAACGTTGCATACACACACAACATTGCGTGCATTACTAGTCATAATTTTGACAAACAACGTAGCGTACACAAACAACATTGCGTGCATTACTAGTCATAATTTTGACAAACAACGTAGCGTACACAAACAACATTGCGTGCATTACTAGTCAATTCATACAAACAACGTTTGAAAATCAGCTGTGATAATAAAATTGCTAATATAATATAAAAACTAGCAAAAAACACCAAAAATAGCAAACACGAATACTGGAGTTCAATTAATGTATATAGTTATATATAGGAGGTCTCTATCTTTATTAATATGCGTATTGAAGTATATTGGAAGTCGCGTGTAGTCAAATAATTAGACTTCGGACCATTATTTTTGTTTAAATTTTAATGTTTAACATCATAACAAAATATTACATTCGTATCTTGTAATTTCTTATGATGATGGAGTTGGTGGTTATCATCATCATCATCATTATGAATATTATTATTGTTATTATTATTATTATTATTATTAAGCAGTATGATTATTAAGTAGTATTTCCCAAATGGAAATCATTTCGTATTGTTCGGCCTTAAAGACGTACGGACAATACATCGATCTCTATCAAGGTGAATCCGCCACCAGAAATTATTGGAGAATAATAATGTAGCATGCAAGTGTTAAATTATCCACTCTTCTGTTTAATCAAATCATCCCCATACACCTTGATGAATGTAACACGTGCAAAATATGGCGCGAGTCGGCTCGCGCTCCCACCAGCCAATCACGAGCAGCTGAATCGTCTGTATGGTCCCTAAAGAGCACGAAACTAGTAAACCCTCAAAAGGTAGGCAATCAGTCATTTTTAGTTCCTGTGATCTTGTTCTGTTAGGATCGATATAGTAGGAACCACGACAACAGGTGCACGGCGAATGTATTTAACCGTTTGAGGCTGTATTTGTGTCGTGGAAACGGGTCAATTAATCTTTGCTCACACTGCAGAAAAAAAAAGCGAGCTCGAAAATAAAGACTATAGTTTTGATGTTGCAATCGAGGACATGGTGCGCAACCGGCCGTGACAATTGTAAATCAGAGCGGACAAATGTAAAATCAGGGGCGGCAATTATTGCGATAGCTGAAGTATCCACCTAACCTTTTAATCACGGCTATCCCTGCATAATATATGTTTCTGTTGCATGAAAACTCTTCTCTTTTTATCCTTTGTCTCTGTGTCCCGTGGGAGTGTAAAATCTATATTCGTAAAGTGAACATAAAAATAAAGTAATTTTTTATGGGTTTTTTCAAATTACTATAAATCAGCATGTTTATTTGTGGAAGCCCGGAAGTGTTAATGGCGTTGCAGAATTAAAAATTAACTAAGCAGGCAGCCATTGACAATATAGAGATACACAGCAGAGGCGGATCTAGGGGGCCCCAGGGGCCCTCCCCCGCCCCCTAAATTTTTCGACAGTTATAATATTATATATTAATTTTCTTTCTGTTTTAACGATCCCCATCCAAACCTCCCTCAAAGTTCCTTTGGCATTCCGCCTCATGTCATTGTGGCCCCCCCACAACGAAACATTTACATCACGAACAGTTGCCAAACGTTGAATATTTAAAAAGTATAAGTACAAACAAATGAATGAATGAATGAATGAATGAATGAATAAATACAAGTACATAAATAAATTTAGAAATATGTTATGTTTAACGACACCATTAGAGTAGATTGATGTATTAATCATCGGCTGGTGGATGTCAAACATTTTGTAATTTTGACATATAGTCTTAGAGAGGAAACCCGGTACATTTTTTTCATTAGTAACAAGGGATCTTTTATATGCACAAACACACAGGCAGAATAGCACATACCACGACCTTTGATATACCAATTATGGTGCACTGACCTGAACGAGAAATACCCGCATTGGTCCCACCGACGGGTATCGACCCTAGACCGAGCGCGCACCAAGCGAGCGCTTTACCATTACGCCGCGCCCTTTAAATAAATGCATTACATCTGTTAATATGTTCAGTGGGGTTTTTTTCTTCTGAATAATTTTTAATAAAACATATCCAGTATAATACTATTACAAAACATAACAATATTATCAGAAAGCAAATTCCCAAGCATTAAATATTTAAAAAGTATTAATAAAAAATAATAATAATAAATATACATAACTATAGTCCGTCCCACAGGGAAAACGACTTTTTTCATGTTATGGAATTTGCTACCTTATTTAATTCTGAGTCGATTGTTTTCTAAATTTAACACTTTTTTTTCTTCTTATTTCCAAAATACTTTTACTTTTCATCTTACGTCAAACCAAACTGAAATTATTTACAAAACATTTTGTAGGAGGATGGGACGGACTATAGTTTAATAGTAGTAGTAGTAGTAGTTGTAGTAGTAGTAGTAGTAGTAGTAGTAGTTGTAGTAGTTGTAGTAGTAGTAGTAGTTGTAGTAGTAGTAGTAGTAGTTGTAGTAGTAGCAGTAGTAGTAGTAGTAGTAGTAGTAGTAGTATAGTAATAGTAGCAGTAGCACCGATCGTGATAGTAGTAGTAGTAGTCGTCGTAGTAGTAGTTGGAGGAGTAGTAGTAGCAGTAATAGTAGTGGTAGTAGTAGTCGTGGTATTAGTAGGAGGAGGAGTAGTAGTAGAAGCAGCAGTAGTAGTAGTCGTCGTGGTAGTAGTAGTCGTCGTCGTGATAGTAGTAGTAGTAGGAGGAGTAGTAGTAGTAGCAGCAGCAGTAGTAGTAGTCGTCGTGGTGGTAGTAGTAGTAGTAGTCGTGGTAGTAGTGGTAGGAGCAGTAGTAGGAGTAGTAGTAGTAATAGTAGCAGCAGCATTAGTAGTAGTCGTTGTGGTAGTAGTAGTCGTCGTGGTGGTAGTAGTAGTGGTAGTAGTAGTAATAGTAGTAGGAGTAGTAGTAGTAGTAGTAGTAGTAGTCGTGGTAGTAGTAGCAGGAGGAGTAGTAGTAGGAGTAGTAGCGGTAGTAGTAGGAGTAGTAGTACTAATAGTAGTAGGAGTAGTAGTAATAGTAGGAGTAGTAGCAGTAGGAGTAGTAGTAGTAGAAGTAGTAGGAATAGTAATAGTAGTAGTAGGAGGAGTAGTAGTAGGAGTAGTAGCAGTAGTATAGTTGTAATAGTAGTAGGATTAGTAGTACTACTAGTAGGAGCAGTACTAGTAGGAGTAGTAGTAGTACTAGGAGTAGTAGTAGTAGTAGTGGTAGTGGTAGTAGTAATAGTAATAGTAGAAGACGACATGAAATAATGAAACGGAAAACGGAAAGTCCATACAGAAATCGGCAAATAACTTTTGTTTTCAAACAGTTTTAAAACCTTAGCGGAATATGTTTGTAATATTAATATTTATTTAAACTAGCTCGATGACATCGAAGAAGACGCCAGATCGAGTCACAAAATAGTGGATGACTTTGCTCGGGGCCATTTGTATCAGGCGCACGTTCCCGCCGCTTGGCAGACTCTTGGACTAATTCGTCGCGTGCTAGTCGCGTGCATACATTATTCCTGTCGTACCTGCAGACGGCGTGTGCAAGTTCACGCGCTCGCGGAATTACCGCGTGTCGTGCAGCACGTGCGGGGGATTTCAAATACAAAAATATTCACTCGTCAGATAATACGCCATGAAATGAAAGGTGTTAAAGATCAACTGATGCTTGTGCCACCCACCTAATTCTGGTACCACCCGTCACTTCTAGTTGTTGTGGTTGTGAGCCTGCCTGTCCTTCATTTTAGTTATTTTTCTCAAAAGTTCAACTAGACAAAGACTATGTCAGTGACAAGGACTTAGATCAGTGATAGGGACTTGGATCAGTAGCAGGGACTTAAATCAGTGGCAGGGACTTAGATAAGTGACAGAGATTTATAGTCCTTCCCACGGGAAACGCTTTTTTCATACTAAATTTACTAAAAGTTATTTATTTCTGAGCCGATTGTTTTCTAAATTGCACACAAAGATAGGGGTTTTTTTAAATGTTATTTCCAAAACACTTTTACTTTTCTTCTTACGTCAAACCAAACTAAAATTATATACATTTTTGTAGAATGGGGCGGACTATAGATCAGTGACAGGGACTTTGATCAGTGACATGGATTTAAATCAGTTGCAGAGACTTGGTTAGATCAATGCCATGGACTTAGATCAGTGACATGGACTTAGATCAGTGACATGGACTTAGATCAGTGACAGGGACTTAGATCAGTGACATGGACTTAGATCAGTGACATGGACTTAGATTAGTGACAGGGACTTAGATCAGTGACATGGACTTAGATCAGTGACATGGACTTAGATTAGTTGCAGAGACTTAGATTAGTGACATGGACTTAGATCAGTGACATGGACTTAGATTAGTTGCAGAGACTTAGATTAGTGACAGGGACTTAAAAAAGGAAGGAAATGTTTTAGTTAACGACGCACTCAACACACTTTATTTACGGTTATATGGCGTCGGACATATGGTCAAGGACCACACATATATTGAGGGAGGAAACCCGCTGTCGCCACTTCATGGGCTACTCTTTTTGATTAGCAGCAAGGGATATTTTATATGCACCATCCCACAGATAGGATAGCACATACCACTACCTTTGATGTACCAGTCGTGGTATACTGGCTGGAGCGAGAAATAGCCCAATGAGCCCACCGTCGGGGATCGATCCCAAAACGACCGCGTATCAAGCGAGCGCTTTACCACTTGGTTACGTCTCGCCCCGACAGGGTCTTAGATCAGCGACAGGGACTTAGATCAGTGACAGGAACTAGATCAGTGACATGTACTTAGATCAGTGACATAGAATCAGTTGCAGAGACTTAGATCAGTGACATAGACTTAGTTGAGTGATATGGATTCAGATCAGTTGCAGAGACTTAGTTAGATCAGTGACATGGACTTAGATTAGTGACAGGGACTTAGATCAGTTACAGATAATGTAGTTAGTTCAGTGACAGGGACTTGGATCATTGTCATGGAATTAGATTAGTCGCAGAGACATAGTTAGATCAGTAACAGGGACTTAGATCAGTGACAGTGACAGTCGGTAGAGCGTTCGTCTAATTTATAAGGTATTTGGATTAAATCCTCCCGGAGACCTATTCTCTAACTGGGTTTTTTTCCCGTCCCAACCAATGCGCCATGACTGATATTTCAAAGAATGTGGTATATGCTGTCATGTTTGTGGAGAAATAAAGTTTGCTTTGTTTAACGACACTGCTAGAGCACATTGATTTATTCATCGTCGGCTACTGGATGTTTTCAGAGAAAACCCGTTATATTTATATCCGTCAGCAGCAAGGAATCTTTTATATGCACGTTTTCACACAAACAAGACAACACACAGGTCAATGGTAGAGCATGCGTCCTTTGGTGCGATATAGGGACGGGATCCTCCAGCTCATTTTGGTATAGCGCTCGCCTGAGGTGCTTCTATGTCGGTCTGTCTGTCTGTCTGCCTATCTGTATGTCTGCCTGTCTGTCTGTCTGTCTGCTTTGGTTAAAAGACTGAAAGTCGTCGGTGGATCTGTTATTTCAGTGTTTTTCGCGTTCCAACCAATGCCACACGATTAGTATATGAAAGGCTGCTAATTTGACACAATGCTATTTTTATAACCTAATTTCAAAGGGATTATCCTGATTTTGCTGCCATTTTAAAATGCTTCTGATTTACAGAATCGTTTTATTAACTAAAATTACACATTAAATATATTTTCCTGTTTATAATGCCAGTGTCTGTATATCCAGGATCGAACCATTTCGGTGGATCCATTCAGCTGATTGGCTTTTTTTTCTTTCCAACCAGTGCACCATAACTGGACAAATGCCGTGGTATGTGCTTTCCTGTCTTTGGGAAAGTATACAAAAGATCCCTTGAGAGCATTAGGGAAAATGTAGCGGGTTTCCTCTCTATGACTACGAGTCAAAATTACCAAATGTTTGACATCTACATGGGCTGTGTGTTTGTATGTGAAGGACTGACAAAAAGAAGACAAGTTTGACATCCAATAGCCGATGATTAATTAATCAATGTGGCACCTCTAGTGGTGTCGTTAAACAAAACAAACTTCTGTATATCCAGTGTGTTTCTGGTCGTCGTAGTAGTATTTATAGTATCTCAAACTTCGTTTTAGTTCCTAATGTATATTTTTGTACATACAAAATTATTTGAAAGTAAATTCTAAAAGTAAAAGACACTGATATTCTAAATAAAAATAAAAAAAACGCATTCCAAATGTAATTTTCGTCATTAAACAGGGTTCATCACCTTAAAGGAACATTCCTGAGTTTGCTGCAATTTTTAAGATTTTATCGACTAACAAAGACTTTTTAACGATTGGAATTACATATCAAATATATTTCCTTCATAAAATATTAGTGGCTGTATATTAAACACGTTTCTGGTCGTTCTAATCTTTGTACTAGGTAAAAATTTCATTTTATTTCCAAAAAAAATAATTTTTTCGTACGTATGAAATTATTTGAAGACAAAATCCAGTTTGGGCTTCTTACAAATATTAAGACGACCAGAAATACATTGAATATACAGACACTGATATTCTAAACCAGAAAATATATTTATTATGTAAGTTTAATCGTAGAAGTATTTTATTAGTCGGAAACATCTTACAATGCAGCAAACTCAGGAATGTCCCTTTAAAGACCAAACAAATTCAGACTTTCAAAGACTTTTACCTGCCATTTTCAAAGACTTTCAAAGATTTTTACACAGCGGTCAAAGACAATAGAATGCGATCAAAATACCAGATCAGTTCGTTTACGTTGCTGTCCATGGCAAAACAATTTTTTTTTTTTACATTCATCATGACAGATTAAACCTTGTAACTGGAAAATATCAAATGCATGCAGCTGTAAAACATATCATCATTGCTTTGGCTATGATTTGTGAGAATTTAAAGACTTTTATTACAATTCAAAGACTTTCAAAGAATTTAAAGACCGCTACGAACCCTGTTAAAGTGACAGACCCTTGTTTTTAAACACTAAGGCGTATTTTGTCAATATTAAATGTTATTGTTTAGATTATCCGAAGTGTTTCTGGTCATCCTGGTCTTTTCAATGTGACAAAATGCATTTTCTTCCTTTTTGTTTTAAACGCACGTGCGTCTGAGAAGAAACGGTTATGGAGTCGATTTTTTTGTTTGTTACAACTTTATCCAAGTGTGTTACAGGTTTGTAGATTAACTAAACTTTGTGTTAATTTTCACTGGTTAAAATTAGGGTATGTGCGTTTAAGTCGGTTGGAAACTTATTACATTTGCAACTAACTCAGAACAGTCTTTTTAACGAAATGTTTGCTTTGAGCATTCATTTTGTACAGAGTCGTAATTGTAAAGTGCCAGCCTAATGCGCGGTCGGTCTAGGATCCATCCTCGTCGGTGGGCATATTGGGCTATTTCTAGTTCCTGGTATATCAAAGGCCGTGGTATGAGTTATCCTGTCTGTGAGATGGTGCATATAAAATAGCCCTTGCTATTAACGGAAAAAAAATGTAGCGGGTTTCCTCTCTACGACTATATGTCAAAATTACCAAATGTTTCATATCCAATAGCCAATGTCCTCTGGATAGTGTCGTTAGACAAAACAAACTTTAACTTTTCGTTTTATACATCTGTAGATAGTCACTGTTATCTACTTAATGCAAATTATGTTTCTTATTTACTTTCATTTATAACTTTTTAAATAGGACATAGGAAGTTAACTGGATACCTTGCCTTATCATTTTATGTATAATTATATGCAATAAAATGTTTCTAATCAAACCTACAACTAATATTATTATACTGATACTTTGTGAGCTTCCCCTCGCTATTTGCAATATGACATCCAAAAATTAATTAACCCTTTTTCCAAGTCTATTGTAAAATCTTTAATATGACCAAGTCACTTGACAAGTTAAAGTTTGTTTTCAATTGTTCTGTCGCTTGACGTGTTAAGCACGATATGCACTAGCGTTCACGAGAACAACACGTCCATATTTTATGAGTATTTTTTATATTATATTTACGCCTTTAGACATTCCTTGCAAGTTGACAAATCCAACAACAATCGTGTCATAAAGCGTCGAAGTGACAATCTTTATTTCTTTTTTCTTCGTCTTCTTTCTTCTTTCTCATCACCCCTGTTAAACACTTGAGATTATTTTGCGGCCGGATAATTTCTCACCCACTTGACACTAAAACATCCGATCACCGGCCACAAGACATCAAGTGCTGTAACGAGTCAACTATCTCATTCGCCCAATCGCTCCACGTGATCTAAACTGTCACAAGTCTTTTGAGACCCACTTGGATATATCTTAAAGTGGTTCCGTAAAGGACATAACCATACATCCCATATGGGTTTTTTCACCTCAGTAATGTCACTCATTATTTTTTTGTCAAGCTTTCAGCAGTTTTTTTTTTTTCCTTCGTGTTTTTTTTACTGTTATCTTGCCATGATGATGGTCTAGTGAACACACGCGCGTTTCGTCCTCACTGACACCGGCCCGATTGTCTCGATAAGAAAAGGCGCATTTCGCCGACTTTACGCAAGGGCAGGTCTCGTGTGAATCGGCGTGGCTACCGAGGTACTCTCTCGAGTGAGGCCGTGGATGTCGCGCTGACGGGGCCGTGACAGCTTTGTTGTTCTCCCGTGATCGCATGTCACACTAATTGGAGCCGACGTGCCCGGGGAGCAGAGCATGGAAGGCGTGCATCACACATACAAACGACTTGTCATCTTCGTTAGCCGATTTATTGAAAAAACATTCCTTCAGGGGCGTAACTGTCGATTTTCTTGGAGCAAAAAAAAAAGAGAGCAAAAAGAAATAAAATGAATGAAAATGGTTTTATACAAAGAGGATCTCGTGTGAGGGTCTGGGCCCCGTTTTTACGAAGCGATTTTAGCGCTATGATCATTTTAAGTGCGTATAGCTACCTTGTGCACGTATGGCAATCCTAGCGCTATGATCATTTAAGTGCATATAGCTACCTTGTACACTTATGGTGATCTTAGCGTTATGATCATTTTAAGTGCGTATAGCTACCTTGTGCACGTATGGCAATCCTAACGCTATGATCATTTTAAGTGCATATAATTACCTTGTGCACGTATGGCAATCCTAGCGCTATGATCATTATACGTGCATATAGCTACCTTGTGCACGTAAGGTGATCTTAGCGCTATGATCATTTTAAGTGCATATAGCTACCTTGTGCACTTAAGGTGATCTTAGCGCTAAGATCACTTCGTGAAACGGGGTCCTGGTAGAGGAGAACTGGGAGGATGAGGGGAGTGGTAATGGTAAGAGTTAGGGTGATGATGACGAAGATAATTGATGCATTGATTCATTGATTTATTGATGATAATGATGGTGATGCTGATAATGCTGCTGCTGCACCTGTTGCTGCTGCTGATGATGATGATGATGCTGATGATGACGATGATGATAATAATAAAGGGTCGAATTTTAATCAAATCATATTACATGTTCATTCTTTCCAGGGCTGTAAATAGTGTAAGAACACGAAAATGTGTTTTCTTATTTTAAATGTGCCCCTTTTGTATAGCTAGAAACCACTCTATATTACTATGTTATTTGTTTAGAAATTTTAACTATATCAAACATAGGGTGTCTTAAACATGTAATTAAATACAATGCTATACAAAAAACTGATATCAAACTGGACTAAAAATTAAACTCAACCGGGAACGTGACTTTCATATTATTTTAAGTTTGTAAAATTCAATAAAGCCCCAAGCTGATTATTTTTATGGCGTTCTTCCTGATATGTTATGCAAGGTACCTCCTTAGGGTCCTATTTTATCAGATCAACTGTCTGTTTCAATTTGTTCTTTCAGGAGATTCCGTCATGAGATGTGGCGCCAAATTACGATAGGATCTGTTCTTTCTGTTGTTACGTCAGTAAATGAAAAGGACCTAACACATGAATGGTGTTTCAATAATTTGTTGTCTTTGTTTGGAGTTTGTTTTTCAGACACGTGTGCACATGAGGGTTTGGGGGGGGGGGGGGTCGATTTCCTCCCTGCTTCAAGCGAATTTTCCCTTTTTTGAGTATTTATTTCGGAGGAGCATCACCCGACTCCCCTATGCCTGAGTACTCTGCTGTTCGAGAGCTAGACGGACATTTGGATAGTTATGATCGCTCTCTGCCGGCAGAGATAAGTATATAACGAAAACACGAGATGGCTGCCTACCACACGGTAGGCAAAGATTTCCGCTGTAATGCAAAAAGCAAAATCCTATGTTTGACGCTAAATACTTTTACATTACCAATTTTTGAGTTCGCCGATAACAAATATTTCACATATTAACCACTAATACACACACTACAGGAAGAAAACCGTCAGCATCTACGTATTTAACGGGAACATTATTGAAAGGGGCTGTTGTCGGGTTTAATTCTTTTAGGGTCAGTCCAAAGATTCATCGCACTTAAGTGAGTTATTATCCTACGCCACACACCTGGAACCAAACATTTTTTAATATACTCAACAAAATTAATTAATGTATTTTCTTTAAATATGGCAATAAAAAAAATGCAGATTTTTCCGTTGTAAGGTGTCGGCGTTGACCGTGTGTCATGTTTTTAACTTAATGATTTAAAGCGACATGCCCTACTTTTTAAACACTAAGGCATATTTTTTTTACTATTAGAGCCGTTTTTTTTATAACTGATATCCATTTCCGTACATTCAAAGTGTTTTTGGTCATCCTGGTGTTTTTAATATCACAAAATGCATTTCTCTTCTTTTTTTTTTAAACGCATGTGCGTCTGAGAAGTAACAGTTATGGAGTCGAGTTGTAGTCTATTTTTAAAGGGTATTTCACCATTTCAAAGTCACAGGCTCATGTTTCACTCAGTTGTAACTTTATCCAAATGTGTTACAGGTTTGTAGATTAACTGAACTTAGTGCTAATTTTCACGGGTTGAAACTAGGGTCTGTCCCTTTAACTGAACTTAGTGCTAATTTTCACGGGTTGAAACTAGGGTATGTCCCTTTAAGTAATAATTTACAGTGAACACAATATCAAGTATCGTTATAAACCAACGAGTAACGAATCCAAATCCGCCGTTCGGTAGTTTTCATAAATGTTTCGAAAAACAAATCGTGTGCAAGATTTTTTGCGTGTATCACGGGTCGAAATTTAGTGAAACAATGTTTGGATGTCATCTGTGATCAAAAGTTTCTGAAATAATATGACACTAACCAAGGACCATCAAACCTTTTTTCGTGACGTAGCTCAGTGGTAAAGCGTTCGCTTGATGCGCGGTCGGTCTAGGATCTATCCCCATCGGTGGGCCCATTGGGCTATTTCTCGTTCCAGCCAATGCATCAAAAGAAAAGTAAAGTTTGTTTTATTTAACGACGCCACTAGAGCACATTGATTTTTTTATCTTATCTGGACGTCAAACATATGGTCATTGTGACACTTTTTTTTAGAGGAAACCCGCTGTCGCCACATAGGCTACTCTTTTACGACAGGCAGCAAGAGATGTTTTATTTGCGCTTCCCACAGGCAGGATAGCACAAACCATGGCCTTTGTTGAACCAGTTATGGATTACTGGTCGGTGCAAGTGGTTTACACCTACCCATTGAGCCTTGCGGAGCACTCGCTCAGGGTTTGGAGTCGGTATCTGGATTAAAAATCGCATGCTTCGACTGGGATCTGAACCCAGTACCTACCAGCCTGTAGACCGATGGCCTAACCACGACGTCACCGAGCCCGGTCAGCCAGGGCATCACGACTGGTATATCAAAGGCCAACAGTAACAGCAACGAGTGACTGTAACCCAAACCCTTATTCATAGTGTTAGGGGACGTAATCCAGTGGTAAAGAGCTCGCTTGGTATGTGGTCGGTCTGAGATAGATCCCCGTCGGTGGGCCCATTGGGCTATTTCTCGTCCCAGCCCTTACACAAAGGCCATGGTATGTAGTATCCTGTCTGTGAGATGGTGCGTATAAAAGATCCCTTGCTACTAATGAAAAAATGTAGAGGATTTCCTCTCTAAGACTATATGTCAGAATTACCAAATGTTAGACATCCAGTAGCCGACCGGCCTCGGTGGCGTCGTGGCAGGTACTGGGTTCGGATCCCAGTCGAGGCGTGGGATTTTTAATCCAGATACCGACTCCAAACCCTGAGTGAGTGCTCCGCAAGGCTCAATGGGTAGGTGTAAACCACTTGCACTGACCAGTGATCCATAAATGGTTCAACAAAGGCCATGGTTTGTGCTATCCTGCCTGTGGGAAGCGCAAATAAAAGATCCCTTGCTGCTAATTGGAAGAGTAACCCATGTAGTGGCGACAGCGGGTTTCCTCTTAGAATCTGTGTGGTCCTTAAAAATATGTCTGACGCCATATAACCGTAAATAAAATGTGTTGAGTGCGTCGTTAAATAAAACATTTCTTTCTTTTTTCCAGTAGCCGATGACGAATAAATCAATGTGCTCTAGTGGTGTCGTTAAACAACAACAAACTAACTAACTGGCCTTTCACTGACTTTGCTGAGTATATATCGCTGTTTTGTCAGCTGCTGGTTAGTAGTAGGTCGCATTTTCGCACCTAATACCCTCTATATTACCTTTTATTCGGTACACCTTAATTACTACACTTATTATCCCATTTTGAATAATAAAAAAGCCCCACATTTTCACACCCTCCCGCGACATTGCAAAACATACGGAGTTATTCTTAAAACTGCTCATCGCAGCTGGAATCACATTAAAACATCCCAGGCGTCTTTTATAATGAACCGAGACTCGCACATAATGGCTACACTACGAGTTCAAATCCGATTTATCATTTCTGTAATTCGTACAAAAGCGTTTGAACTTAGCGAAAACACGGTTACGCTCAGTGACTAGAACCATAAGACAAGCGCGTATCCACGTGTGGTGGGGAGAACGGGATTTAGCATTTTCTATAGGTATCGTGTCTTTTTTTAAAACTACTATTATATCGTTCTGTCGAGTAAAATACGCTGTAGGAAGTTGGCAGTTTACTGTCACTGTTAAAAGGTTAATTGACGTAGGGAACGTTTCTTTTTTTCTTCTGTCATATCGTTCACTGACAAAGATAACAAGCAGAAGAAGTAGGATCACGAATTTGTGTTATTGTTATTATCTGTGTTCCGAATCTTTATAGACGATGGATCTTAATGCATTTAATATTTCATTCTATTGCGAAAATAAATGCTCGTACCATGGGGTGGGTGAATTAGTAATATTAATATGGATCACCAGGCGCGTGTCCAGGGTGATTCCGGGGGTGGATCCCCCGCCCCCAGTAAATTGTCTTTTAAAAAAATAATTTTTCCGGAGTAGCATGATTAAACACCCCCTAAAACCTTCACTCGCCACAATACAGAACACCCATCCGCCCCAACACCGTATAATTTCCGACACACGCGCTAGATCACGTTACGGTTAACGATGAGTGGCGGGGTGTAGTTCATTGGTAGAGCGCTTGCGTAAGGAGCGATAAATTGTAGGATGAATGAATGAATGAACGAATGAATGAATGAATGAATGAATGAATGAATGAATGAATGAATGAATGAATGAATGTTTAACGACGCCCCAGCACGAAAAATACATCGGCTATCGGGTGTCAAACTATGGTAAATGCAAACAAATAAAGTGATTATCAACATCAATATAAAAATTCAACAGTTAATTGTAGGATGAATCACCTTTAATGGAATTTTTGTTCTATTCCAGTCAGACTGATGAATCAGATACCGTGGCATGTGCTGTTTTGTCTTTTGAAAAATGCACATACAATTTAAAGATCCACAGTTCCGCCATGCTGCCGGTATCTTGGTACGTGCCGTCCTGTTTGTTGGCAAGTGCATATAAAAGATCCCTTGCTGCCGGTAAAATAAACGAACGAACGAACGAACGAATGAACGAACGAAAGAACGAATATTTACGAACATGCCAATAAAATGCGAAAAATATATATGGCTACTGCGTGTCAAAGGTGAGTGATAAAATTGGATGCTTTGCATACGTATAAAAATTACATCGATATTTAGAGTACAGTGTAGAGAGTGGAGAACAATTTATAAGCATCACAGAGTCGCGATTCCTTTGTATATGGATTAAAGATAGAACCCCCCCCCCCCCCCACACACACACACACACACACACACACACACACACACTGCTAAGCATATTCCAATAAATAACATAGCTGCAATATGCTTACAGATTTTACCAAGCCTGAAAATAATTATGGTTTTGTCTTCATTACAATAAGGGGCGGGACGTAGCCAAGTGATAAAGCGCTCGCTCGATGTGCGGTCGGAGTGGGATCGATTCCCGTCGGTGGGCCCATTGGGTTGTTTGTCGTTCCAGCCAGTGCACCACGACTAGTATATCAACAGCCGTGGTATGTGATTTCCTGTCTGTGGGATGGTGCATATAAAAGATCCCTTGCTGCTAATCGAAAAGAGTAGCCCATGAAGTGGCGACAGCGAGTTTCCTTTCCCAATATTTGTTTGGTCCCTAATCATATGTCTGACGCCATATAACCTTAAATAAAATGTGTTGAGTGCGTCGTTAAATAAAACATTTCTTTCTTTCATTACAATAAAGATACAGGTAGTTCTAATTCTGCCAGGATTTCCTCAGCAAAGCTTTTTCTAATACAGCTGACTGTTTGCATTCGTTATTTGTCAACTTTGTTTGAGGATTTTCTGGGACAGTATCCACAAACTAAACGACATATATTTGTCTACATTTTTTAATTTGTATTGAATGTTTGAAAAAAATCTAATGTCTGATTTAATAATGAAATGTTTAACATGTGTTTTTTCCTGAAGTATTAGTTGAGTAGTTTTTAAAGTGTAAACAGATTCTTTGGGACAGTCTGCACAAATAGATATATTTTTATTTTCGAACTGTTTTTGAATTTTAAAGAACTGAAATGCAAATTTAATAATGAACATTTTAAAGTTTATCTTGTAGAGAGTTGACCGATTTATAGGTGTGTGTGTGTGAGAGAGAAAGAGAGAGAGAGAGAGAGAGAAAGAGAGAGAGAGAGAGAGAGAGAGAGAGAGAGAGAGAGAGAGAGAGAGGAGAGAGAGAGAGAGAGAGAGAGAGAGAGGAGGGAGAGGAGAGAGAGACACAGAGAGAGAGAGAGAGAGAGAGAGAGAGAGAGAGAGAGAGAGAGAGAGAGAGAGAGAGAGCAACACTAAACTGAAATGGAACTCTCTTTTTTAATGTTTTTAGATATGGGAACTGCTGGTTACGACGAGTATAATAAGTACAAATCGCCACACTATTCTTCCAGAACAGAACAGACGAGAGACATACAGACAAACAAACAAACAGACAGACAAACGGACAAGACTAGCGCCATTCCCTCGTGTACAGTAAACGTTCACCGAACAAGAACAATATTCAGACGGTAAAATCACTTTTATTGCAAACCTGCCGTACATAAAACCAAAACGTTCTCACGATCATCGGACGAGGTCGCTGTGAAAAGATTGCTGAAAAGATGACCCCCAGAAGATCATGAAATTAAAAACAAAACTCTCCAAGTACTCGAAACAGTTTCAAATGCTTCGTGACCTCAAGTATGTCATTATGACTCACTTGTTCTCAACAAAAGTGCCACACGTGTCGATCCCATTCGCGTCCCCATCTTGGCCCCCCACACATGCGTTCGGGGCTTGTTTTATCGCCAACATCTCGTTCCCTCCGATGACCACGGATACAGGAACAGATTCAGGTGCACAAGTTGTTAACCGTCTGGATAACACTCCGGACCGTATGGTATTGGAATGTAACTGCTCGGGAATGTACCCCGAACAACATCGTCAATGTCCCGTAACCTGCATGCATGATCATCAAACGAAAAGCCACTTTCAGGTTTTTGATGTATAAATATGCGGCAGGTTTTGGGACATTAACGCGCGTACGCTGGTGGCGATTCCGCCTTTGGTGAAATTGCCCAGTGGCTAATTCTTAGCCTTCCAGATCGCCGGTCTCACACCAGGGTTTCGTTTTTAAGAAAGGGAAACAGCCCTGCGGGTGTGGCTGTTTGTATGTTTAGGGACAGTGTATACTAAAAAAAAAAAAGACTACACACAGAGAAGGAAACACTTCTAGAAGAGATAAATAAACATAATTACAGAAAAAGAAACTTAAAAAGAGAAACGGCGCAAACATGAGAAGGGCAAAAATATATACAATTTTTGAGGTGTGTGAAAATAGCGCTTTTTAACGAAAATGAAAGAATATAAATTCAAATGAAGACAAAATGTTTGTTATTTAATGATGTGAAATGAAAAGAGAAATAGCGCAAACAAGACACTATGAATACCATTTAGAAAGCTCTGTTGCGATTTAGGATTTGTATTTTTCGTTCATATACAAATGTATTGAGTGGTCTGAATAAGACGGTAATAAAATGTAATATAAAATAGAATATGAAAGTACATAAGCCATTCCTTACAGGAATTATGTGAGATTATCAGTAGTAATATAAAGAATGAAATAAATTTGCACCTTATTGATGGAGTGTGCGAAATTAGTTTTAAGCAAAAAATTCTCGTGAAGATGAAACAGTGGTTGTTAATTAAAAATATAACCCTGATATATTTATCAAATTTACAAGTTAAAAATGCTTATTTAATTAAAAATGCAGGTTTGTTTTTGTTCTTTAAATACTGTTACTGTTACTGTTACTGTTACTGTTACTTTATTTGCGTGCCTATATTCACAAGAGTTTCCGGCACTTGTTAAAGGGTATATACTATCAAATCAAATCCCATAGACGACAATAATAACATATGTGGCTAAACTCCTACCTGCAGCGTATTAATAAACGCCACGGATATAAATACTACCACCCCTCACCCCTAAAGTGAAACTGGGGGTCAAGCTGCTAATTTCTGAGATAACGGGTAGCGTCTATGACTACCCTAGTTCCGTACAAAATTAGAGTATTTTTTTTTCAAGCACAAGGTTACTTAAGACAGTGGCACTAGATGAAATAAAACTGCATACATATTTGGCCCAGATGAAACTCTTCTTTTTTTTACGACCAACACATTCACATTTATCACCAATCACAGGACTTGTGTTCACTTCTCTGTCAAAAGTTGGGTGCACCTAGAACTTTGACCCCTCCGGAACTTATTTGGTTTAGTACTACCTATAAATACAATTCCTTATTGTATAGAATTAATGAGCATTAAATTCACCAGACTATGCAATGTTTGTCTTGTTTTAAATGATTTAAAAATAATTTAACCATTGTATACGCCGCTGAGGTTCAAACAAACTTCATTTTCTATTCGCCAAAACGTATGTACTTCAATAAAAAATAACCCGTCGGTGGACCCATTGGGCTATTTCTCGTTCCAGCCAGTACTCCACAACTGGTGTAACAAAGGTCGTGGTATGTACTATCATGTCTGTGGGATGGTGCATATAAAAGATTCCTTGCTGCTAATCGAAAAGAGTATCCCATGAAGTATCGACAGCGGGTTTCCTCTCTCAATATATGTGTGGTCCTTAACCATATGTCTGACGCCATATAACCGTAAATAAAATGTGTTGAGTGCGTCGTTAAATAAAACATTTCCTTCAGTAAAATAAGTGGTATCATGTAGTATCGTAGGTAAGCGTGGAGTTTGTTATTATTTTTTGCACATGGTCACCTTACTACAGTAGTAACCCAAAATGGATTTTGCGTCAAAATAATTTCGTAATTACGAACACATACGGTATATATTAAGAAATATAATGAAGCTAGAGCTACCTACAAAGAAACCTAATCACAAAATGGGTCCACTGAGAGGATTCGATCCTTCGACCCAATCACTGTAAGTTAGCGCTCTACTGACACATCACATCGCTTGAGTGATACAAAAAAGAGAGTTTGTTTTGTTTAACTGAACTGAACTGAACTTCATTTACACTCTGGCCGTAATTTAACGGCATATGAGACCGCTTTATTAACCATCGGCTATTGGATGACAAACATTTGGTAATTTTGACGTATAGTCTTAGAGAGGAAACTCGCTACATTTTTGTATGCACTATCCCACAGAGAGGATAGCACATACAACGGTCTTTGATATACCAGTCGTGGTGCACTGTTTGGAACGAGAAATAACCCAATGGGCCCACCGACGGGGATCGATCCTAGACTGACCGCACATCAGGCGAGCGCTTTACAACGAGGCTACGTACCGTCAAACATTTGGTCAGTTTGACGTATAGTCTCAGAGAGGAAACCCGCTACATTTTTCCATTAGTAGCAAGGGATCATTTACATGCATTACTTCACAGACAGGATAGCACATACCACGTTCTTTGATATATACGAGTCGTGGAGCACTGGCTTAGACGAGAAACTCGATTGATACAGCCGCAGAACAAAATTTTATTTCGCCCAGGCCATTACACAACGAACGGCATTCGCTTTAACAAGTAACATAATATTCTGTAGTGACAAGATGGGGATTACAGGAGATACTATTATTATAATACATGTGCACGTTAACTCATTTCCTGAAGCTCGTCCTTAGCCTATAATTGCGACGCTCAGATTTCGTGATAACCGTCTCGCCCAGACTGCAGTGATTGCGACGATATGAAGTATCACACCACTACATAAAACACCAGACCAGGAGTTGGCGCGATACACACTGCAGTGCTTGTGACAATGAAGAATCACATCACTGCAGAAAAACAAATATGAAAAGAAGATTTAAATCATTTAATGGCACCAGACTAGCTTCTTTTTTAAATGGGTGGATTATTTTGGGGGCAGAGGAAATCATACCGAGGTTGACAGAATCGATTTTCTGATTGTGTGTTTTATCATAGGGTATACACATACATACATACACACGCACACACGTGAGCATATACGCACATACACACACATTACACACACACACACACACACACACACATAAGAATTGTTTCTCATTTTTTAGGAATTTATCGATGTATAAAAGTCACAAATGGTATAAAATCGCGTAGCAGTACAAGAAGTATACCTTAAAACACTCAAAAATAATTTATTTCGTTCTTACCGTCAGCCATGTTCTGTAAATAAGCGTAGGAATACATGTATACATACTATTGGATGTTTTGGGGGGTTTTCTTTAACAGAATAAAAACAAATAAAAAATATATTGTAATTTTTATTTATTTATAACATGAATATCTCATCCAGTTTCCCTTATTTTTTTAATCGAGAAAACAGGTCACTTCCTTGTTCTATTTTTAAAACGATCACCGAACTGGGTCATTGGGCTTCTCGCCCATCCAGCTAAAAATAGTTTCAATCGATCTTGGTCTTCCGTGATGACGTATTTTTATGAGGTTTATGGAAGGATAACGCTTGGTTTTTTAGTGACGTCAGCCAATCAGAATACAGTAAATCGTATAAATTCGGAAAGTTTGTAATTATACACACACGCATGTACACTTAATTATAATTAAATTCCCGTTACATTCATTACAATATAACGTCATTCCATTGGTCCAAATGAATGTAAAAGAAATAACAGACAATCCTTAAATGAACCAAACAAAATCATCCTCAAACTGTGCGAATCGGCGAAGTCGTTCTCACATAAGTTTGAGAATGATTGGTTGGTTTGTTGTTGGGTTTTTGTTGTTGTTGTTGTTGTTTTCGATTTGTTTTTTGTTCATACCCGGATGAACGTAAAAGAAATAACAGAAAATCCTTATAATTAAATTTAAAACATATTTACTAATAATAACATTAAAAGTTCATACTTTATTTTGATTTATTTTTGGTCCATAAACAATAACGCTCAATAAGACAACTTACCCATATAAATGACGTCATAAAATATGATCTTCCCTGACCGGAGCGGAGCGGATAATTTTAACATGCCCATATACCACTAAGGTTTCGAGCATGTCTATCCCGGGTCCTGTCTCTGGATAGCCAGGGGCATGACTCAGGACAGAAGTTGAAAATGGGCAGAATTTTGAAAATAGCAATTAGTAAAAAAAAGTTAATAGAATTTAAAAAAATAATAATAAAAATAATTGACTGCTCGGCCGAATATTTATATAATTTGGAGCATTTTAGGACAGTCCAAAAATAAATAAGAGAAAGAAGAGAGGATCGGACTATTTAATAATATATTTAAAAAAAGAGAAGTAATTTCGACATAAAAGTTTGAACGGAGGTCTAAACGTTTAAAGTCCGATCTATATGGTCCAGGCTGGGGGGGGGGGGGGGGGGTGAATTTAAGGTGGCGGAATTTGGAATACGAATTTAGTAGTTAGGTCAAGGGACCTAAAGCCAAAAGGAGCTGCTACATTCGACATGTCTGGATAAAATTTAAAATCCAAAAATAATATTGGAGTGCTCGGCCGAAACGTTGTTAGTGTGATTTGAACAATTTAGACGGGCTGCCAAAGTAAAGTGTGTCGGACTGTTTACAAAAAAATAAACATAAAATTTTGACCCACGTCCAAAAGATTTCAAGTCCAAGTAAGCCCCAAAAAGTAGGTTCCTGTCCTAGGAGAGGTTTGGCGGAACTCATGGTGAGATGTTTGGGTGATCGGCCCGGAACCTCGGGAAGAAGTGAGGCAGGTCGATGTAGTACTCTCCCCGAAGTAAGGCTGGGTAGTCTTCCGGAAGTATCAGCCTGATAATCCGATGGACGATTGGATTATCCATGTCTGATTTCAGCAGTCCTTGCCGATACACCCCGTTCCGCTCGGACGTCAAGTAGAAGGTGTGACTCTTCTCGACGTACTGGAATTGGTACCGCCCTTGACCAGATGGTGTTGGTCTCCAACTCTTGGTGACGTAAGGGCCTGGCAGCTGGGAGGTAGCAGTAAACTCCCCCTTAACGCACTGGTACCTTCCAGACAGCTTGTCGCAGGCAATTTGCCAAGTCGTGGGTTGGGTGTCGGACGGGTCCTGAACCGACACTTTCCTCTTCTTGGCGTCACGCTCAGCACAAGCTTGCGCAACAACACGTGGAGACGCCGGTGGGCTGGCTGGAAGCGACGTCACTTTAGGATGTGTTGACTCCATCGGCGTTGGTGCTGCAGGGGGAGGAGCCGCCACTGCCAGTTGAGCTGACACCTTTGACCCCCCCCCCCCTTGCCGCTCCTGGCGTCTGCTGCTTCCGAGGAGTGAGGGGCGGCGAAGCAGAAGGGACCGCCGCCGGCAGTTGAGCTGCCGGTTTTGGCACGATGCTAGATAAATCTGTCTTAGCACCCCGGGACTAGACGATTTCTACAAACATCTGTCATAATTCATGTTTTATGACGAATAATTAAATTTCCGTTACATCCATTACAATATAATTACAAACTTTACTAATTTATACGATTTACTGTATTCTGATTGGCTGACATCACTAAAAAACCAAGCGTTATCCTTCCATAAACCTCATAAAAATACGTCATCACGGAAGACCAAGATCGATTGAAACTATTTTTAGCTGGATGGGCGAGAAGCCCAATGACCCAGTTCGGTGATCGTTTTAAAAATAGAACAAGGAAGTGACCTGTTTTCTTGATTAAAAAAATAAGGGAAACTGGATGAGATATTCATGTTATAAATAAATACAAATTACAATATATTTTTTATTTGTTTTTATTCTGTCAAAAAAACAAAAACAAAAAAACATCCAATAGTATGTATACATGTATTCCTACGCTTATTTACAGAACATGGCTGACGGTAAGAACGAAAGAAATTATTTTTGAGTGTTTTAAGGTACACTTCTTGTACTGTTTGTAATTATAAGAATTGTTTCTCATTTTTTAGGAATTTATCGATGTATAAAAGTCACAAATGTAGTATAAAATCGCTTCGCTACGCTACGCGATTTTATACCATTTGTGACTTTTATACATCGATAAATTCCTAAAAAATTTAGAAACAATTCTTAAATAACGTCATCCCATTGGTCCAGCTGTATCAAAGCAAGTTTGTTCATTTTCCGATTAATGTAAAAATTACGTCATACCTGATGACGTCATTTTATATTGGTACTTTGTCATACCGAGCGTTATTGTCTTAAACAAAACAATGTTATTATTGGTATGTATGTTTCAAATTTAAAGGGACATTCCTGAGTTTGTTGCATTGTAAGATGTTTCCGACTAATAAAATATTTCTACGATTAAACTTACATATTAAATATATTTTCTTCTTTAGAATATCAGTGGCTGTGTATTCAATGTGTTTCTGGTCGTCTTAATATTTGTAAGAAGCCCAAACTGGATTCTGTCTTAAAATATTTTCGTACGTACAAAAAAATAATATTTTAGGAAATAAAATGAAATTTAACCTAGTAAAAATATTAGAAAAATCAGAAACACGTTTAATATACAGCCACTAATATTTTATGCAAAAAAAATATATTTGATATGTAATTACAATCGTTAAAAAGGCTCTGTTAGTCGATAACATATTAAAAGCTGCAGCAAACTCAGGCATGTCCCTTTAATTATAAGTATTATCTGTTATTTCTTTTACGTTCATCTTCGCCGATTCACACATTTTGCAAATGACTTCTTTTTTTTTTTCATACCCCTATGAACGTAAAAGAAATAACAGATAATCCTTAGTTGACGTCATAACTCATGTTTTTCAGAATTCGGTTTGCCATTTGCAATTAATATTTTCAGCTTTATATTCATTGTTAAGTTGATACAGTTTTATGTCGTTGCATAATGTCGACTATATTTTTCAGCGTATGATTAAATGAGTTTGTAGGTGAAATGTTTATGAATCGTTCTACATAAACAATCGTAGCTTACAAAATTAATGTTTTGTTAACTGTAATTAAATAGGCAAGCATTGTGAGGCGTAGATAAGGCAATTCCAACCTTCGAGACAAAAACATTTTCTACTTGGATTGGAATAGCCTTATCTATACTTCACAACGGTGATATATTCTATTAGAATGTAGCGGAAATTTAATTATACACATACATACATACATACATACACACACACACACACGCACATATACACACACGCACATACATACACATACATACACGCACATACATACATACATACACACAAATGCTCACATACACATATACATAGGCTACACATATATACATACACACACACACACTCTCTCTCTCTCTCTCTCTCTCTCTCTCTCTCTCTCTCTCTCTCTCTCTCTCTCTCTCTCTCTCTCTCTCACACTCTCTCTTTCACTCTCTCTGTCTCTGTCCTCTCTCCTCTCTGTGTGTGTGTGTGTCTCTCTCTCTCTCTCTCTCTCTCTCTCTCTCTCTCTCTCTCTCTCTCTCTCTCTCTCTCTCTCTCTCTCTCTCTCTCTCTCTCTCTCTCTCTCTCTCTATATATATATATATATATATATATATATATATATATATATATCGCTCTCTTTCACTTTCTTATATCTGTCCCTCTCAATAATTATATTATGAAAACGTCAAATACTGATGGTAACTGATATAAATTTATTAATATACCTTCATTTTATTACAATTTGATTTTCAAAATTGTGACATTTTGTGATATTTGGCTAACACGGAAATGAAACAAAATTAACTATGGGCCAGTAATTTTCGGCACATTTCTTTAAATAAGGTTTTAATAATTAAGAAAGGAAAATTCTTCCGTTGTGTGGTATCAATGTAGTAGCATGTTTTTAAACTCAATGATTTAAACAATTTAGGGAGAACAAAATGACAGGTATCATTACCAATCAACGTGGGGCGTGTTGTAGCCCAGTGGTAAAGCGCTCGCTTGATGCGCCGTCGGTTTGGGATCGATTCCTGTCGGTGTGCCCATTGGGATATTTCTCGTTCCAGCCAGTGCACCACGACTGGTATATGAAAGGCCGTGGTATGTGCTATCCTGTCTATGGGATGGTGCATATAAAAGATCCCTTGCTGCATTAGGAAACATGAAGCGGGTTTCCTGTCTAAAACTATATGTCAAAATTACCATATGTTTAACACCCAATAGCCGATGATTAATAATCAATGTGCTCTAGCGGAATGAATGAATGAATGAATGAATGAATGTTTAACGACACCCCAGCACGAAAAATACATCGGCTATTGGGTGTCAAACTATGGTAATGCAAATAAATGAAGTGATGATCAACATCAATATAAAAATTCAAGGTTTAAACAAAAACAGTGTAAAGAACAGTGTAAAGAACTGTGCAAAAACACAAATATCACAGAATTTTACGGATACTGAATTTTACTCAAAACTTCAATTTTGTGCTGTATTGGCCATTCTCAAAGAGAATGTTACACCCCTGCACCACGGTGAGGTTACAGCACACGCAGGGGTGTGCTCTAGCGGTGTCGTTAAACAAAAAACAAACTTTTTTGAAATCTGGTTAGCACAGCTATATAACATCTAGGTCATATGAAATGAAATTAATGATTGACGAAATTCGTTGAAAACACTTAAAAGTTTGTTTGTTTTGTTTAACGATACCATTGGTGCATTGATTAATTATCCATCGGCTATATAGAATGTTGGGTTTCTTCTTGTATCGTTTGTACTAGTCACTAACATGTTAGTAAACTCAAAAAGAATTAAATTTAACCAAACATGTGTATTTTAGACACTGGCGTAGTCAGGTTTTAGATCGGGGGGGGGGGGGGGGGGCAACCCACTAATGGGGGGCCAACCAATACTATGTATGTATGTATGATTTTACAAAATTTAATACAGTAAAAAAAAAATGAAAAAAAAGGTTTGATTGTGGCCCACCCACCTCTCGCTACGTCACTGATGTTGGACACATAACAGTATCTGGTGACTATTTGGTTGTCTAAATTTAACAAATTGTTACACAGAGTACTCCAAAGCCTTGACCCAAGAAAATTTAAAAGTTAATCTCATGGGAGGTAACTGGCTTTTGTTAAGAGTAGATTATAGTTCAGGAGTTATTTCCCTTTATAACCATAATCTGGTTTTTTAATCGTATGTGGGGGGAAAGTTCATAATAATTACAAAATATCCATTGCTGTTACAACTTGACTTTCACTATTTTGACCAAGTCTTCGAAACAGCTATGTAAAGAATAAATGGTTACTATCCAGCGAATATTAGAATACAGCCGATATTACAGTAACTGGTTATATTTTATTTATCTGTTTACTGTCGAACTGGGACCCGTTCCACGAAGCGATCTTAGCACTAAGATCGCTTCGTGGAACGGGTCCCTGGTCAGTATTGTGAATTTTCTCGCAGGGTCAGTCTTAAGAGTGGCAGTCTTCCTGTACTGTCAGTCTTAAGAGTGGCAATCTTCCTGTATGGTGCTTCTTAAGAGTGGCAATCTTCATGTATGGTGCTTCTTAAGAGTGGCAATCTTCCTGTATGGTGCTTCATAAGAGTGGCAATCTTCATGTATGGTGCTTCTTAAGAGTGGCAATCTTCATGTATGGTGCTTCTTAAGAGTGGCAATCTTCCTGTATGGTGCTTCTTAAGAGTGGCAATCTTCATGTATGGTGCTTCTTAAGCGTGGCAATCTTCATGTATGGTGCTTCTTAAGAGTGGCAATCTTCATGTATGGTGCTTCTTAAGAGTGGCAATCTTCCTGTATGGTGCTTCATAAGAGTGGCAATCTTCATGTATGGTGCTTCTTAAGAGTGGCAATCTTCATGTATGGTGCTTCTTAAGAGTGGCAATCTTCCTGTATGGTGCTTCATAAGAGTGGCAATCTTCATGTATGGTGCTTCTTAAGAGTGGCAATCTTCATGTATGGTGCTTCATAAGAGTGGCAATCTTCATGTATGGTGCTTCTTAAGAGTGGCAATCTTCCTGTATGGTGCTTCATAAGAGTGGCAATCTTCATGTATGGTGCTTCTTAAGAGTGGCAATCTTCATGTATGGTGCTTCTTAAGAGTGGCAATCTTCCTGTATGGTGCTTCTTAAGAGTGGCAATCTTCATGTATGGTGCTTCTTAAGCGTGGCAATCTTCCTGTATGGTGCTTCTTAAGAGTGGCAATCTTCATGTATGGTGCTTCTTAAGAGTGGCAATCTTCCTGTATGGTGCTTCATAAGAGTGGCAATCTTCATGTATGGTGCTTCTTAAGAGTGGCAATCTTCATGTATGGTGCTTCTTAAGAGTGGCAATCTTCCTGTATGGTGCTTCTTAAGAGTGGCAATCTTCATGTATGGTGCTTCTTAAGAGTGGCAATCTTAATGTATGGTGCTTCTTAAGCGTGGCAATCTTCATGTATGGTGCTTCTTAAGAGTGGCAATCTTCATGTATGGTGCTTCTTAAGAGTGGCAATCTTCATGTATGGTGCTTCTTAAGAGTGGCAATCTTCATTGTGACGGTACATGCCCTTAAATTTGTTTCGCCTGTGGCGATTTTAATTGTGTTAGAGGGCCGTGTGCAGTTTCATTGCCCGTAGGCCAGGTGGGCAACTTGTTACGTAATACTTCGCGCGATCGGGCATTCCAATATGCACTTAGTCCAACTGTGGAGGCCATGTGGCGAGTAGTTACGTAATATCTCCGGTAGTGCTGTTTATGGCCAGGAGATTGCTCGCGGTTGGCGACAGCCAGACTGACGATCAGAGAGAAATATATCGACTCTAGTAGAGTTGGAATATGAGATGATACGTGAGGTACCGCCTTGTACCCCCAAGCAAAATCCTGATTTATAATAAATAGCTAGTATTTTAGAGATATCGAGGAGAAACGGAAAAGGAAGCTTCCTGGGAACGTTAGTCCGTTTGGACTTTGGTAAATATCATTTCTGCTCTGTGTATAACCTTGATGTGATTGGTGTGACTTTAAATATTTTAATACTGTATTATACCAATATTCTTTAGACAGTGTCTTCGGTCATCTGACGAAGTAAATCGTAGACTTTTTGTTCTAACATTATATGAGTATTTGGTAATATAAAGCTTAGCCAGTCATCCTAGCGGACCTAGGTACACTGTAGGTTATTGTCTTTATTGTGATCGGTACCAGTATTAATTCTGTGTTACAAGGTTACTGAATGAGTAGTTAGGGGTAATTAAAAATTAACCCGCTAGGAATAGAGCTGTAATTCCTTTATTAATTGAGTTCCCCTGGAAGCGTTCCTAAATTATCACACGTTACTGAACGAGTAGTAAGGGTTAATTAAAAATTAACCAGTTAGGAATGGTGTTGTAATTCCTTTATTAATTAACTTCTCCTGTACGCGTTTCTCAATTATCACCCGTGTGGGTGTGGTGTAACGGTGAAGTGATTCGCATATTGTGTAACTAGACACCTAGAGATTAACTAATTAAGTGATCAGTTCTGGGTTGTTATTATTGCTGTTATTAATTAACTACTACGGCTGTACATTTGTCAGCGTAGATTAATACAGATTCCAAAGTGTATTGTGTTTTTGTTGTGTTTCTAGAGAACTAACGTGCTATATTAATATATACTTTATATAAGATCGTATCTCTGATCATACCTAGAGACGAGCCATACTAGGGTTTAACCGCCTGTTACAGAGAGATCTAATAGATATACAGTTAGGAGAGATATTTTGATAATCGTGTTTTATTCAGTTACGGGAATTATAGAATCCCCGTGACAGGAGTAGAAAATTGGGGCGCTCGTCCCGGATCTGAAACGGGACATGCATATTTAAAAAAGTATTGTTTGTAAATGGGGGCTTTATAAATTAATTTTTACAAATTTACTCGAAGTAGCACGTTGTTCACTAGAAAATTAATTAATAATAAGTGCGTCATATCTAAACATGGATAAGAATTTGCTGGATAGGCCTACGCTCAGTGTAGTGGAGATTAAGCGAGCACGTAAGGCCGAGTTAGTTGAAATCGCGGGTGAGCGAGAAATTGATTTAACATCAGCTAAAACCTTAGGTGATATAAAGACAATTATTATCCAGGAAGTTTTTGGTGATAGGCCTGTTATGGAAGACAGTGAGATTGTTCCAGAGATAGAGATAAGTGACTTGAGTATGGAACAACAGTTAGCTTTTAAAAAGCTTGAGTACGAAAGAGAAGAACGTGCATTAGATAGAGAGAGAGAGAGAAAGAGAAGATAGAGATAGAGAAAAAGAAGATAGGGATAGAGAAGATAAAGATAGGGATAGAGAGAGAGAGAAAGAGAAGAGAGAGATAGACAAGATAGACATAGAGATAGAGAGAAAGAAGATAGGGATAGAGAAGATAGAGAGAGGGAGAGAGAGAGAGAGAGAGAGAGAGAGAGAGAGAGAGAGAGAGAGAGAGAGAGAGAAAGAGAAGAGAGGGATAGAGAAGATAGACATAGGGATAGAGAATTCCAGTTAGAAAAATTAAAAGTGGAATATGAGTTAAAGTTGAATACTGAAGAAGTCAGACGAGAAGCCGGAAATGGGTTTAACATGTCGGAGGCTTATAGATCAGTGCCGGTATTTGATGACCAGGAGGTAGATATGTTGTTTCAACTTTTTGAACGGGCCGCTAAGTAGCTAAATTGGCCGCAGTCTAAGTGGACATTGTTAGCCGTGTCTAAGTTTAAGGGGAAGGCTAGTATAGCTTATAATTCAATGAGTGATGAGCGAGCAAGTCAGTACGACTTAGTTAAGGCTGCAGTGTTGAGGGCTTATGAATTACGACCTGAGGATTATCGTTTACGGTATAGCGAGTTGAGAAAAACGCAGGGTCAGTCTTATAGTCAGTTTGTGGCTAAGAAGGCAGGGATGTTTGATAAATGGGTTGTTTCTCATCAGGTAGAGTCATATACCGAGTTACGGGAGTTGTTGATCTTACAGGACATTAAAAATGGATTACCAGTTAGCTTACGTATTCATTTAGAGGATCGTGATGTCAAAAAGATAGAGGAGGCAGGCATAGTGGCAGATGATTACGTGTTAATACACAAAGCTCAGGCAGTACCGGGTAGCTCTTTACAACAGGGTGATAAGAAGAAATTTCAGCCAGGTTTTTCCCGGGAAAGTAACTATCGGGGACAGTCATCTAGTTGGTCAGTTAGTCAGGCAAGGAATGCACCTGGTGGGCAAAGTAAGGATAGGCCTGCATTATCAGCCAATGCACGAACATTTCGTCCACATTGCAGTTACTGTGAAAAGGATAACCATCTTATCGGGGACTGTTTTAAAAGGAAACGCGATAATGCGCAAGTGGTTGGTTTAGTGAGGTCAGCTCCGTTAGCGAGAGAGTTAATGGTTAGTCCCATGGCAGAGAAAGTAAACCCGTATGTGTCCACTGGTATGGTTTGTGATGTGAAACAAGAGTTGTGTCCTAAGGCAATATCAATCTATAGAGATACCGGGTGTAGTCAGAGTCTAATAACGCAAAAGTGTTTAGCTGGTATTGAAAATTCAGACATAGGACGTAGTTTGGCTTTAACCTCGGTTACTGGAGAAAAAATGGTTGTCCGGTTACATAAGGTTTTCTTGTGTTCGAAGTTTGTGACGGGACCAGTCGTTATGGGTGTTGTGAAGGACTTGCCTGTTGAAAACATAGGAGTTTTGTTGGGTAATGATTTGACTAGTCAGTGTTGTTAGCCAAAATGTGACCAACTGTTAATTAAAGACAGCACGTTACCAATAAAAGAGTGTGAGGTTGATGAGATTAGTTATCCTGCGTGTGTAAAGACTAGGGCTATGGCCAGTAGGTTAGCACGGGACCTAGAGGATATTTGTGATTTGTCTGATACGTGTGTGAGCCATGAAATTGGAGTGGATGAGGTTATCAGTAAAATGGTAGATAAGTCAACTGACAAATTAAATGTGGTGGAACCTGTTGATCTCCCGCAGAGGGGAATTGAACCAGTTGTGTTTGATAGAGGGGCCTTACCTTGTAATAGACAAGAGTTAGTTCTAGAGCAGGGGGCTGATCCAAAATTGTTGGCAGTTCGCACTACATTGTTAACTGAGAGAGTATTGATGAATAAAAGAGTTAGGGATAGGAGGTTGCCGGCGACCGAACTGGCTAGGAAGCATCTGAGTTATGCTCAGAGCAAAATAAAATCAGTGTTTGATAGGAAGGCTAAGAGTCGGGAATTTAAACCAGGGGATAAAGTGCTGCTGTACCTTCCCATTAAACGGGGTTCATTACAGAACAGGTATTTCGGTCCCTATGTTGTGCACAAACGGGTTAATGAGACAGGGTATGTGATAAACACTCCTGATAGGGTTAGGAAAAGTAGGTATTGTCACTTCAATTTGCTAAAAGGTTATTTTGACAGACTGCCGATAGTTCCAGAGAGACCTGTCCAAATTGAGAGACACTCAGTTTCCTGTGATGACGTCAAGACTGCAGAGGTCAAGTTGGCCAACGGCCAGATTCTAGCAGACTTGAACCCCCAGCGAGCAAAGTTGACTACGTTGAAACAAGACAATGTTTCCATTTGTCAGAACCTTCCAACGGGTACCAACACCTTAAGCCAAGATGTGCGCTTGGAACCCAACGCTACACCGCGTCAACAGCATGCTTATCGGAGAAAACCTGGAAAACGTGCGACGCTGAGAAAGAAGGAAACGAAGTTCCATTGGTCAGGTGAATGCGAGAAGTCATTCAACCGTCTCAAGCAGAGGCGCTACTCGTCTCCCGTGATGGCAGCACCAGACTACCGAATGCTGTTCAAGCTAGCTGTGGATGCCAGTGACGTGGGTGCTGGAGCTGTGCTGTTCCCAGAAGACGAAGACGGACTGGACCATCCTAATGAAAGCCTCCAACCAGAGAGTTTTGAGATGGAGTCTTCTTCTGCAAGAATACCCAATTACCATTGAACATATCAAGGGCACATCCAATGTAATCGCTGATGCCCTGTCCCGAAGTTGAACGTTATGATAATGTGGTGACATTCTTTATTTCTGTTTTGTTTATATATATTTTATTTGTATACCAGGGATTCAGAGACTCAGTGTGATTACTGGTAGTCACCTTATTTTACATGTGTTATAAATGCTCGTATGCGTCGGTTAACGCACCCCTTTGTTTTAATGTAGTATATTTCCCTATTCCTAGAGTAGAGGAAATATCCCTTTTGAGGTGGGGGTGTGTGACGGTACATGCTCTTAAATTTGTTTCGCCTGTGGCGATTTTAATTGTGTTAGAGGGCCGTGTGCAGTTTCATTGCCCGTAGCCCAGGTGGGCAACTTGTTACGTAATACTTCGCGCGATCGGGCATTCCAATATGCACTTAGTCCAGCTGTGGAGGCCATGTGGCGAGTAGTTACGTAATATCTCCGGTAGTGCTGTTTATGGCCAGGAGATTGCTCGCGGTTGGCGACAGCCAGACTGACGATCAGAGAGAAATATACCGACTCTAGTAGAGTTGGAATATGAGATGATACGTGAGGTACCGCCTTGTACCCCCAGGCAAAATCCTGATTTATAATAAATAGCTAGTGTTTTAGAGATATCGAGGAGAAACGGAAAAGGAAGCTTCCTGGGAACGTTAGTCCGTTTGGACTTTGGTAAATATCATTTCTGCTCTGTGTATAACCTTGATGTGATTGATGTGACTTTAAATATTTTAATACTGTATTATACCAATATTCTTTAGACAGTGTCTTCGGTCATCTGACGAAGTAAATCGTAGACTTTTTGTTCTAACATTATATGAGTATTTGGTAATATAAAGCTTAGCCAGTCATCCTAGCGGACCTAGGTACACTGTAGGTTATTGTCTTTATTGTGATCGGTACCAGTATTAATTCTGTGTTACAAGGTTACTGAATGAGTAGTTAGGGGTAATTAAAAATTAACCCGTTAGGAATAGAGCTGTAATTCCTTTATTAATTGAGTTCCCCTGGAAGCGTTCCTAAATTATCACACGTTACTGAACGAGTAGTAAGGGTTAATTAAAAATTAACCAGTTAGGAATGGTGTTGTAATTCCTTTATTAATTAACTTCTCCTGTAAGCGTTTCTCAATTATCACCCGTGTGGGTGTGGTGTAACGGTGAAGTGATTCGCATATTGTGTAACTAGACACCTAGAGATTAACTAATTAAGTGATCAGTTCTGGGTTGTTATTATTGCTGTTATTAATTAACTACTACGGCTGTACATTTGTCAGCGTAGATTAATACAGATTCCAAAGTGTATTGTGTTTTTGTTGTGTTTCTAGAGAACTAACGTGCTATATTAATATATACTTTATATAAGATCGTATCTCTGATCATACCTAGAGACGAGCCATACTAGAGTTTAACCGCCTGTTACAGAGAGATCTAATAGATATACAGTTAGGAGAGATATTTTGATAATCGTGTTTTATTCAGTTACGGGAATTATAGAATCCCCGTGACATTCATGTATGGTGCTTCTTAAGAGTGGCATTCTTCATGTATGGTGCTTCTTAAGAGTGGCAATCTTCATGTATGGTGCTTCTTTAGAATGGCAATCTTCATGTATGGTGCTTCTTAAGAGTGGCAATCTTCATGTATGGTGCTTCTTAAGAGTGGCAATCTTCATGTATGGTGCTTCTTAAGAATGGCAATCTTCATATATGGTGCTTCTTAAGAGTGGCAATCTTCATGTATGGTGCTTCTTAAGAGTGGCAGTCTTACCGTGGATCAGTCTTTATGAGTGGCAGTCCTCCTGTATGACCAGTCTTGGGTGGCATTCTTCCTGTATGGCCATCCCGGTGGTGATCAGTCTTGCGAGTGGCAGTCTTCCTGTGATGTCAGTCTTGTGAGTGGCGGTCAGCCTTGTGAGTGGCAGTCTTCATGTGAGGTCAGCCTTGTGAGTGGCGGTCAGCCTTGTGAGTGGCAGTCTTCATGTGAGGTCAGCCTTGTGAGTGGCAGTCTCCATGTGAGGTCAGTCTTGCGAGTGGCAGTCTTCCTGTGATGTCAGTCTTGTGGGTGGCTGTCGTCTTCTGAGTGGCAGTCTTCCTGTTATGTCAGTCTTGTGAGTAGCAGTCGTCCAGTTATGTCAGTCTTGTGAGTAGCAGTCGTCTTGTGAGGTCAGCCTTGTGAGTGGCAGTCTTCCTGTAGGGTCAGTCTTGGGATGACAGTCTTGGGGACAAAGCGCATTGTTCTTATTGTAACAACGGTATTTGTTGTTCAGATTTCCTATTATATACTGACGGAAAGAAATAAGGAATAACACCAACACTAACAGGAAAGAGTGACTGCAACCAAAACCCTCATCCATCGTGTCAGGAAGATAACCGTTTTACTGACATTACTGACATTCAGTCCCATATTACATATTTGTATTTTATATAGATATTACTACGTTAGTGGTTAATTTAATAAAAGTGCTCTCTTATTTCTTTTTCTCGGTATATAGATATATATATCCAGACCTCGTCGTTTAAGGGACCTTTTACTCTGGCTCCCATCACTCCTCTGAGACTAGTTCAAGGTGAGTGAAAACAATTTTTATTTCCTCGATGCATGTGAATTTCTCTGTTTAAAATATAGTACTATATAAGGATTATATATCAATTCTCAATATGGTAATATCTTAAAGGGACATTCCTGAGTTTGCTGCAATTTTTAAGATGTTATCGACTAACAGAGACTTTTTAGCGATTGTAATTACATATCAAATGTATTTTTCTGCATAAAATATTAGTGGCTGTATATTAAACGTGTTTCTGGTCGTTCTAATATTAGTACTACGTTAAATTTCATTTTATTTCCTAAAACAAAATCCAGTTTGGGCTTCTTACAAATATTAAGACGACCAGAAACACACTGAATATACAGACACTGATATTCTAAACAAGAAAATATATTTAATATGTAAGTTTAATCATAGAAATATGTTATTAGTCGGAAACATCTTACAATGCAGCAAAGTCGGGAATGTCCCTTTAAATGGCTCCCCATAATGCAAGCTTTGGGGTGAAATTAATTACTCTACTCAAGTGTATTCACGGCGATGTCAGCGCGTCACTTGTCAAATCAGTACACCATTTGTCAAACTGGTGCGTCATTTGTCATATGATCATGTTTTCCGCAAACCATGCTATGGCGTTGTCTAGAATATGATAGTTTGTAACTGTTTAGGTAGAAGACCACTGTTATTCCAGCACGAAAAATACATCGGCTATTGGGTGTCAAACTATGGTAAATGCAACAACAAAATCAGCTGCGATTAATGCACGCCAGCCCCTGGCATTCTAAATGCCCACATTACCGGCCTCGGTGGCGTCGTGGTAAGGCCATCGGTCAACAAGCTGGTAGGTACTGGGTTGGAATCCCAATCGAGGCATGGGATTTTTAATCCAGATACCACCCTGAGTGAGTGCTCCGCAAGGCTCAATGGATAGGTGTAAACCACTTGCATCGACCAGCGATCCATAACTGGTTCAACAAAGGCCATGGTTTGTGCTGTCCTGCCTGTGGGAAGCGCAAATAAAAGATCCTTTGCTGCTAATCGGAAAGAGTAGCCCATGAAGTGGCGCCAGTGGGTTTCCTCTCAAAATCTGTGTGGTCCGTAACCATATATCTGACGCCATATAACCGTAAATAAAATGTGTTGAGTGCGTCGTTAAATAAAACATTGCTTTTCTTTCTAAATGCCCACCTGTAGTTTAAAAATAAAGACCGATGCACGTATTTTTACCTTCAGTGAAATTACAAATGGGTCATAATTATAAATTTGATTTAAATTTTGTGTTATTTCCATCATAATATGCCCCCAATTTTTTAATATATCCCCAAATTGCATGATTTTGGGTACAATTTGGACAATGTTTACACCAATACAAACAACACCCAAGCGGGAATTGGCGGATATCACACATATATTTATGGAAACTTGACTCATCAAACCTTACGAAAATCCTCATTTGAATAAAAATTTAGCTATTAAATGTTTCACAAAATCATCTTTTTTGAAAATTACCCAAATTTATCCACTTTTATCAGAAGGCAAACCCGGTGCATGATTACCAAGCCTCATTACAGTTAAACCGTTTGCACTCCAGGTGAGAAAAAAAATGTAATTTTCAAAAATAACTTCTTGGCTATCAATAAGCGTAATCAGATTCCAAATAATTCCCTTTCGAACATGGATCTATGCAAAAACAACAATTGAACTATTTTCGCGAGAACACAGGGGAGGTAACTGTATACTGCTATTTTTAATTGAACTGTAAAACACCATACATTTTTTCCTAGCTTCTTCCGTCTTGCAATATTAGTGTATCGTATCATTTTACAAAAACTGTCTTCCTGTTATACCAGTGTACAGTCGTCGTCATTAATTGTAATATCAGCATTATTATACATGCACTATTCGCTATATTCGAAAATCATGTCTGAAATAATGCCAATTTGTAGCAATTTTTTGCAGAGCTATAAAACACAATCTGTATTGTCTTCTTGTTGGTTTTTTATTTGTTTGGTTGGTTGTTTTTCTTATCTTTTTTTTTTTCTTTTTTTTTCTTTTTTTTTTCTTCTTTTTTTGGCAGTATCAGTTTATCGTATGTCATATACAAAAAACTACCACGCGAACGCTATTTGTTACACTCGTCTTTGTGTATTAACACAGTGTAAGTTTCCCTTATATTGTTTTACCGGAATGGTAAATGAATAACAGAAGTCACAAGTTGGCTTGTAGGTTGTATTTTCATTTCCAACATGAAACATTTTTAACAACGTGGTAATACAGATACTATATGTCTCAGCTCTTGGGTGAATGACACACGTCTCCCGATAGAGTTGACAGTACGACTGTAAAGTAAAGTTTGTTTTATCTAACGACGCCACTAGATCACATTGATTTTTTATCTTATCATCGGCTATTGGACGTCAAACATATGGTCATTCTGACACTGTTTTTTAGAGGAAACTCGCTGTCGCCACATAGGCTACTCTTTTACGACAGGCAGCAAGGGATTTTTTATTTGCGCTTCCCACAGGCAGGATAGCACACACCATAGCCTTTGTTGAACCAGTTATGGATCACTGGTCGATGCAAGTGGTTTACACCTACCCACTGAGCCTTGCGGAGCACTCACTCAGGGTTTGGAGTCGGTATCTGGATTAAAAATCCCATGCCTCGACTAGGATCCGAACCCAGTACCTACCAGCCTGTAGACCGATGGCCTAACCACGACGCCACCGAGGCCGGTTCACGATTGATAACCGCAAAGGAATGGACAGCAGACCTGTCCTCCTTATGTCTAGAAAACGAACATTTATAAGATGAATATATTTGTTGACACATAATTGTCATGGTTTATAATCCTTAATCTGGGGGACAACAATTAAAATCTATAGTCTCCTTGATATGCCGATATTTAATTTCACGCTAATTGGTCTGAAGGCTTGCCCCTAATTAACTAAGGGCTAAGATATTGCATAAATGGCAGGTTATATAATAGCAGTTCATTGAATCGTAAATGCACATCTAAATATATAAATTGCATTTGAATTTAGGTGTAAATGTTGCACTGTGACAATATCATAATATTAATTGTTTTAACGTTTCCTATTATACCTTTTCAAAATATGACATTAGTACATTAGAGCTGGGCGTTATTGAAATTTGAGGTTCGGTATCGGTATTTTGGGGGCGATTTACCTCGGTATCGATACGTTATTTTTTTATTGACACAATATTGATACCGATGCCGATATTTTCGGTATACCCGGCTGTGACGGTACATTCTCTTAATTTCTTTTCGCCTGTGGTGATATTAAGTGTTTTAGAGGGTCGTGTGCAGTTAGCCCAGATGGGCACTTTGTTACGTAATACCTTCGCGCGACCGTTCATCACAATATGCACTTAGTCCAGGTGCGGAGGCCATGTGGCCAGTAGTTACGTAATACCTCCGCGCGACCATGGAATTTCTGGCGAACTGGCGACAGAATGTCTGGTCATCTAAGAAAATATACCGACTCTGGGAGAGGTGGAAATATCAGATGATAGGTGAGGTACCGCGTTGTGCCCCCAGGCGATATTCGCTGTCTCTGAGAGTTTTGAATAAATAGCTATGATTTTAGATATACAGGGAGAAACATATTGGACGGCTCCGGGGAACGTTAGTCCGACTGGACTGGTAAATATTTTATTTCTGCTCTGTTGTATAACCTTGATGTGATTGATGTGACTTTAAATATTTTAATACTGTATTATACCAATATTATTTAGACGGTGTTGCCGGTCATCTGACGCAGTAATCTGTAGGCTCACTGTCCTAAATAATTATAAAAAGCTTAGCCAGTCATCCTAGAGGACCTAGGTAAACTGTAGGTTATTGTCTTTATTGTGATAGGTACCAGTATTAATTATGTGTTACAAGGTTACTGAATGAGTAGTTAAGGGTTAATTAAAAATTAACCAGTTAGGAATAGAGTTGTAATTCCTTTATTTATTAAGTTCTCCTGGAAGCGTTCTCCATTATCACACGTGTGTGTGTTAGCGTTTCTCAATTATCACACGTGTGGGTGTTGTGTCACGGTGAAGTGATTAGCATATTGTGTAAACTAGACACCTAGAGATTAACTAATTAAGTGATCAGTTCTGGGTTGTTATTATTTGTTGTTGTTAATTAACTACTGCGGCAGTACATTTGTCAGCGTAGGTTAATACAGATTCCAAAGTGTATTGTGTTTTTGTTGTGTTTTCTAGTGAACTAAACGTGCTATATTACATATACTTTATATAAGATCGTATCTCTGATCATACCTAGACGAACCACAAGCGGGTATAACTGCCTATTACAGAGATATCTAATAGATATACAGTTAGGAGAGATATTTGGACAATCGTGTTTCATTCAGTTACGGGTATTATAGGATCCCCGTAACACCGGCTTTAAAGCATGCCTGACTTAAAGCCGCACACCCTAGTTCCATTCAGCGAAAATAAATTATAATTTGGTTAATCTACAAACCTGTACCACACTTAGATCACGTTTTTATCAAATGGAGTGAAAAAGCAGGTTTTATATCGATAAATACCATGGGAATCCCCATGTCCCAATTGCTTGAAATAATTTTGAAAGTTAGTATTCTGATGTCACCGGTAGATGTCGCTCGAAGCACAACAATGCCTACGTCACGACAAATTTCACAGAGTGCGCACAAACTTGGGGTGCGTTCTTTTCACCTCTCCTGGACATGTTCCAACTGTTCTGTCCTGGTTGTATCCCCTCTCCAGATATCGTAAGACTTAGCAAAATTATTGGTTTTAAGGGTTTGTAACGTTTTGTATTGAGACATTTACTTGTCTGAACTTTATTGTTACTGAAAATGTTCACGAACTGTGAAGAAAAATATTACAAATGAACAACAAGCAAACGACAACAAATCGGATGTTGATTGCGCGAACCGTGCACGAGAAAACAAACCGAACCAAAAATGATAACGGTCACGTGGAATACCAACGTCTGTGACGTTTACACAGGAAGATTCGCTCTAAAAATAGATTGAACCTCGCTTGCTTAACGGTTTTTTCTCGAGTGCACGCCTGTTGTTAAGAAATACAAAAAATGCATTTCGTGGTTTTACAAACATAAGGATTACCAGGATTACCAAAAAGCACTTCAGGTGAATGGAAATGTGTATTCTAAATAATAAAATGTAAGTAAAGTGCAATTTTATTTGTGAAAAAATGGGTTTAATAGCGAAAAACAACGCCGTAATGGTTAACAACTAGCCGTAACTAGGGCGTGTCCCTTTAAGGCTCTAATTTCTTTTAAATACAATTAAATTCCACACACAGGGGCGAGACGTAGCCCAGTGGTAAAGCAAAGCTGATGCGCGGTCAGTTTGGAATCGATCCCCGTCGGTGGGCCCATTTGGGCTATTTCTCGCTCCAGCCAGTGCACCACAACTGGTACATCAAAGGGCGTGGCATGTGTTATCCTGCCTATGGGGCGGTGCATATAAAAGATTCTTTGCTACTAATAGAAACAAAATGTAGCGGGTTTCCTTTCTAAGACTACATTGTGTAACCATGTAGGTTTTATTGTTTTAATGATTTTATTATGCACAACGCACATGCACCTAAACTTTTGGCTAGGAGCTGTAGGGACATGCATTTACCTGTCTTTACATCTGACCTCTGACCAGGGACAGTGACATCAACCAATAGACTGGCCAGCTGTGTTTGACCCAGTTGGTGGCTATTCACTGTCACTCACCTGACATTTCTTGACACATCACGAGCTGCACAGGCCACGCACTCATCTGCTTTCAATCTTACACTGGAATAATTGGTGAGTTATATTTCTACTTTTCTAATTCACTTTACTATTTTACTAACATATAAAGTACAGTTTATAAATTACAAATAAGGTTTAAATAAATAACTACTTCAATTAACATTTACTTTGATAAAGGAATAAACTGAATTACTGTAAGTATTAGAATTTGGGCGTGGCACTTACGCTGTAACAACAATGGATATTCCTATAGCCAAGCCATAATTAAATGAGTCGTTATTATTGTTTTAGAAATGTATGTGAATAGTGTGTATGTGTGTATATTAAATTAGAAATGTATTCGTTTTAGTTTACTTGTTTCTTGTAGACGTTTGACGCTTTTTCATCATGTTACCGCCCTAAAGCCCACAGCTAAAGGTATTGGTATTTCAATGGGTCTAGGTAAACCGTATCACCTGTGGAGATAATGTTTTGTGTAGCTTACCTTTATTTTATTATACTGTATATCGCCATATGTGTAATTGTTTGCTGTAAATAATGATTTAAGATTATTGGCGATTGATTAATGTTCAGTTGTTTAACGTACGGTAATTCTGTATGTGTATTATGTCTATATTTGATGTTTACTGTGGCGATGTTAACTATTGCTCAGTGTATCGTTCTTTCTTTTGTTCAAGCGATTTGCTATTATTTGTAGATAATAACTAGACTGCAGAGTATTTATATATATTTTAATGCGTTTTAATATGGTGTTTTAAGACTGTTTATGTATAGTGTGAATGTATTTTAATAATGCTATTTTTGCTTATAGGGTTTGTTTGACTATATATCCTTATTCTCCGGAATAAAGAACCCTGTTAAAATATCTTCACCGAGTCCAGTTGTCTTTTCGGGGAAGTAACAATTGTATATGTCAAAATTACCAATATTTGACATCCAATAGCCGATGATTAATAAATCAATGTGCTCTAGTGGTGTCGTTAAACAAAACAAACTTTTTTTAATTCCATACACAAGGCCTTCTTCCGCTCTTTTATCCCAGCCATTTTGCGTTCGTCAGATATATTGTTACTGCTTTACTAAATCTTGGAAAACATTTTTCAAAACCGAAATTTCGGTATTTTGAGATTTGCTCGGTACGGTAAATCGGTATTGACATGATAGGAATACCGAACGGTATATACCGTACACCGCCCAGCCCTACAGTATATGGTATGACACATCGATGCATCGCCTGTCATTTGAGTGCGTCATATTTTCCCACTCGTTATCCACAATTCATGCCAATTGGTTGTTATGAATATGACCTCATCCAAAGATCGCAATCCCCCTCACTCCCCATCCCTCCCCTGAGACTAGGTCAAGGAGGGTAATTTTGAGCTTCCAATTTCCAAACACTTTTGGCATGCCCATGTCAACTAAGGTCTCATTTTACAAAACATCGTAACATTCAGAGGAAGCTGTTGTAGCGTAAGTTTACATCTGCGACTAGCAGTTATATCGGTTATACGTTTACATGCGTTTGGCATCTATTTCACGCAGAAAATTACATTACTGAGGAAGGAAGATGGTGCATTTTACGAAATATGTGTAAATCAAACTATATTCGGTGTTCTATAATAGTAATAATAATTGTATTTTAGTCGTAGATTTACGTTTACGTGCAAAACTAGGCTTACGATGTTTTGTTAAATTCGGAAGGAAATGGTTTATTTAACGACGCACTCAACACATTTTATTTACGGTTATATGGCGTCGGACATATGGTTAAGGACCACACAGATATTGAAAGAGGAAACCCGCTGTCGCCACTTCATGGGCTACTCTTTTCGATTAGCAGCAAGGGATCTTTTATATGCACCATCTCATAGACAGTATAGCACATACCACGGCCTCTGATGTACCAGTCGTGGTGCACTGGCTGGAGCGAGAAATAGCCCAATGGGTCCACTGACGAGGATCGATCCCAAACCGACCGCGCATCAAGCGAGTGCTTTACCACTGGGCTACGTCTAGCCCCATGTTAAATTGGGCCCAGGTATGTCTCTTCTATAGTCCGTCCCACAGGGAACACTTTTTTCATACTACGAAATTTACTATTAGTTATTTATTTCTAAGTCGATTGTTTTCTAAATTGCACATAAAAATAGTATATTTTTGTTATTTTTAAAACACTTTTACTTTTCTTCTTACGTCAAACCAAACTGAAATTATTTACAAAAAAAAAAACAAACATTGTTGTAAAAGGATGGGACGGACTATAGATCCAGTCTCTGGCATGGCGAATGGCTGAGTGCAGGACGGATGTTAGCTCCCTGCATAATGTAAATTTATATGGAATCAATGTTGTAATATCTTAAATGGTTCCCGATAATCTAAAATAGGGCAGCAATTGTTTTCACTCTATTAAAACAATTTCATGTCGAAGTCTTCTCATCTTTGTAAATATTTTGGTAGAGAGTTTTGAATAAAAACAAATTTGAACTTGTGTAGCATTTGGTTGTCGTAAATAATCATCGCCTTCTTCCTGAACGTTAAAGTCGTTCTGTATTTCATTTTAACGTATTTTCGTGCTTATTTTCAATTAAGGGTCAAGCACGCTGTCCTAGGCACACACCTCAGCTATCTGGGCTGTCTGTCCAGGACAGTGGGTTAGTTGTTAGTTGGTTAGTGGTTAGTGAGAAAGAAGAGGGTGTAGTGGTCTTACACGTACCCACTGAGCCCTTAAGAAATCGCTCTGGGTTGGAGCCGGAACCGGGCTGCGAACCCTGTACCTACCAGCCTGTAGTCCGATGGCTTAACCACTGCGCCACCGAGGCCGGGGTCGTTCTGTAAGACGTCTTTTAAGCCAGAGCTCTGAAGAGATCTTCACACATCATCAAGATGGCAGCGCAAATCCACGCTGATCTCTTTGAGTGATGGGTTTAATGCAGAAAGACGGGCATAAACTTTTATCTTGGAGATTCATATTCTATTCTTGTCTGTACAATGAACAGGCCCACAAAATCAATGTCTTTGGCTTATTTCGGGGATTCGGTTTTGTGGTGTTCTAAGTACGAGCCTAAGTTTGCTAATTTAATAACACGCCGCGGGCAGTAACCTTAAGTGGGGAGGAAGGAAGGAATGGATAGATGGATGGACAAAAATGTTTTATTTAACGACGTACTCAACACATTTTATTTACGGTTATATGGCGGAATGGATGGATGGACGGATGGATGGATGGATGGATGGATGGATAGATGGATGGATGGGTGTTTAACGACACCCCGGCATGAAAGGGACTTTTACTTGCTGTTGGGTGTCAAATGGGGGGGTGAATGGCGAGGCGTAGAGATGGCAGACTGATGGAAAGAAATAAGGGATCATTACAACACCAACGGCAGAGAGTGACTGTAACCACCGGCCTCGGTGGTGTCGTGGTTAAGCCATCTTAGACTTAGATACGTTTTTAACGTGCCCATATACCTCTATGGTTTCGGGCACGCCTATCCCGAGTCCGGCCTCCGATAAGAGTTAAGCCATCGGACATAAGGCTGATAGGTATAAAGTTTGTAGCCCGGTACCGGCTCCCACCCAGAGCGAGTTTTAACGAGTCAGTGGGTAGGTGTAAGACCACTACACCCTCTTCTCTCTCACTAACCACTAACAACTAACAATTAACCCACTGTCCTGGACAGAGCCCAGATAGCCGAGATGTGTGCTCAGGACAGCGCGCTTGAACCTTAATTGGAAATAAGCACGAAAATAAGTTGAAATGAAATGACTGTAACCAAAACCCTTATTCATAGTGTAAGAGGTACGAGACGTAGCACAGTGGACAATCTGGGATCGATCCCCGTCAGTGGGCCCATTCGGCTATTTTTCGTTCCATCCAGTGCACCACGACTGGTATAACAAAGTATGTGCTATCCTGTCTGTGGGAAGGTGCATACAAAAAACGATTCCTTGCTACAAAAGCACAAATGTATCGGGTTTCCTCTCTAAGACTATATGTCAGAATGACCAAATGTTTGACATCCAATAGCCGATGATTAATAAACCAATGTCCTCTAGTGATGTCCTATTCGGGACTGTATTTACATAGTAATATTTAATTGGTATGTACATTGTATATAATAAAACTCAGGAACAGAAACAATAGAAATGAATTTCGTTACCGACACATTTTTTACCCATCCAAAGGAGACATAAGAAATGTAATGCATTATCTTTCAAAACAAATTTTAATAACGAAAATAATACACAATATTTGTATAAGAAATAGACACTGGATGCTTTGATACATTTAAAATAAAATTTACTATATGTTGGTCTGTGCTCTTTCAATAAAATTTAAAGATTGTGTACATCAAATGTAGATGCGTTTTAAAATCTTGTATAGAGGTCTGGTTCTTTAGTTACTGAAAGTATTCAGTGTTGCAACTACTGTTGTTGTTCTTTTTCCATTACCCAGACCTCCGTGATGTATCGGACGTACTGCGCAAGCGCACCAGCGGCGACTGTGGTCCTGTGACACAAACAACCGTCCGGCAGTTTCTTCTCTTCTCGTTTCACACGAGATTTTGTCGAGGCGTTACGTTTCTTGAGAGATTTGTTATCGATTATTTCTTCGCTTTGTTCAAGTTCAACATCATCTAAAGAAAAATAAAACAATACCAATTACACTGAATGGTCAATCTCATATAAGTTTCATTCTATCTTAACTTGACATCCGTGCTTATTTTTAATTAAGGAAGGAAATGTTTTATTTAACGACGCACTCAGCACATTCCATTTACGGTTATATGGCGTCAGACATATGGTTAAGGACCACACAGATATTGGGAGAGGAAACACGCCGTCGCCACTTCATGGGCTACTCTTTTCGAGCAAGGGATTTTATATGCACCACCCTACAGACAGGATAGTACATACCACGGCCTTTGTTACACCAGTTGTGGAGCACTGGCTGGAAAGAGAAATAGCCCAGTGGGTCCACCGACGGGGATCGATTCTAGACCAACCGCGCATCCAACGAACGCTTCCAATTAAGGTTCAAGAACGCTCTTCTGGATACTCATGGCTCAGCTATGGTGGCTGTCTACCCAGACCAGCAGGTTGTGGTTAGCTGTCATTGAAGTCGGGGTAGTGCCTTACACCCCTGCCCCTTTTCAGTGTAGGGGCCTTGCACACCCTCACACCCCCGATTTGTTTAGCTGAACCGCACGCACGCGCCCCTTACAGATATGAGCCTTAAGTTGAAACCTGTTCCAACTCTGCAGTGTCTGGGTCGATGTTATTCATTTCATGTTAACTTATTTTTGTGCTTATATCCAATTATATTCAAGCACGATGTCCTGGGCACACACATCAGCTATTTGGGTTGTCTGTCCAGGACAGTGAGTTATTTGTTAGTGGTTAATAAGAGAGAAGAGGGTGTAGTGGTCTTACACCTACCCGTTGAGTCGTTAAAACTCGTTGTGGGTGCCGGCTTGCGAACCCAGTACCTATCAGCCTTGTGTCCGATGGCTTAACCACGACACCACCGAGGCCGGTTGTATCGATGTATGGAAACCAGGACAGAGACTAGGATATCATACCATGTGGGATATGTTTGACGTCCAATAGCCGATGATAAGATAAAAAAATCAATGTGCTCCAGTGGCGTCGTTAAATAAAAAACAAACTTTACCATGTGGGAAAACCTCCAGCGGTGATGCCACGTAGCAGCCTCGACCTGGCGTCTGCCAGCTCAGGATTTTCTCCAGCCAATCAGAATTGAAGAAGTCACGGTATCCCAGCATTCCGCACAGGGCAGCTGTTTAAATGGTAATACGATGATATTGTTATTGTAATGAATGTCTCAGACTGTTTCAGCAAAAAGATGTCATTTTAGAATAATGTATTCAGCAATAAATAGATAACAATTTATTTTTATTCGTGTGGATATTTGTTTTGATGTTTTTGTTTTTTTGGGTTTTTTGTTTTTGTTGGTTGGTTGTTGTTTTTGTTGGGGGGGGGGTTCTTGTTGTTGGGTTGTTGTTGTTTTTTTGGGGGGTGGGGGGGGTGTTTTTTGTGTTTTTGTTTATTGGTTTTGTTTTGTTTTTTGTTTGGGGTTTTTTATGGGGGGGGGGTTTAGTTGCTTTTTGTTGCGGGTTTTTCTCTTTTTACTGTTTGTTTAGTTTTGGAGTTTCTTTGGGTTGTGACTTTTAAGGGAGGCTTTTTTTTCTTCTTTTTTTGTTGTTGTTGTTGTTGTTGTTGCTGTTGTTTCTGTTTATTTTTGTTTGGTTTTAGTTCTGTTTTGGGGGATTTTATGGGGGTTTTCGGAGGTTTTTCGTTGTTTTTTGTTCTTGGTTTTGGTGGGGTTTTGTGTGTGGGTTTGTTTTGTGGAATTTTTTTTTTTTTGTGTGGAGGTTTTGTTCGGTTTTGTTCTTTTATTTATTTATATTTCTTCTTCTTCTTCTTTTCTTTTTTCTTTTTTTTTTTTTTTTTTTTTTTTGGTCGTGGTTTGTTTGTGTTTTGCAGGAATTGTTTTGTTATAAGTGAAAATAAAATGAAAACATAAATAAAATATTATTTCCTACTACTACCAAAACAAGTAATAAGGTATTAACTCGAAACACAATGAAACTAAACACGAGTACACAATCATGTTTGTCTGCGGTTGCCGTGACACTCGAATAGCCACGTTACAGGACAATAGGATTTAATCATCTAGAATCTTCAAAGGAAGAAAATTAATGTTACAAAAATTATATGAAGAAATGAGAGTCAGCGAGAGAATTGGTGTTTATTATTATATCAATTCTGTCGCCATGACACAAATTAATTATTAAACTGCAAGGTATTGCACTTTTATTTTCTGGCCAAAGGAAACTTCTATATAATAAGCAAATATATTGATTTGATAGTAATCTAAATATATATATTAGTAGTGATAATATTGTGTGTACAGTACCGTAAAAAAACCCCAAAACAACAAACAAAAAACAACAACAAGGCTGCCAACTGCATTGGAGATATAAAATGATTTTACTTCAAAACTATTTTAACATTATACATAGTCTAATTAGACAGTGACAGACAGACAGACAGACCGACCGACAAATAGACAGACAGATACAAACGAAATACGTATGTACCCGTAAAATAACACCATTTTTATGTGTATGAAAAGTATCTTCGACGTTTTAAAATATAAAAACAGGTTTCGGCTATTAAAAGGTAAGGTTCAAATATTAAGATATATCAACATTTGTAAATTGGATAATAACATTAAAAAAAATTAACTGTAAAATGTTTTGTATATTGGTACAGATTAAAACAAAATTTCACGTATGAGAGACAGTTTATAAAAACATAATTGTTTGGCACGTCCTAGAATTTTGATAATTGGATAGTGCCTGTAGCTTTTGGATTGTAAGGATGGGTAAAAAATCGGTATACTTCAAATAATGAAGCAAATCAGCATTTACGTTTCTGCAGATAACATTTTAAAATGTTGGTTTGTAGAGAGAGTGCCGGGCGAATTATTAGATTTAAAAATAAATTACCAATCCTTTCAATTTACGTCTCAGAGGTTGGTCTAATACACGGACTAAATGTTTACACCTGTGCTGAATATTTACCGATTTCGTTGTTATTCAACAAAATAATAAGACTATTAAGGGCATCAAACACCGTATGGTTAAATTTTTGCTTGTGTCAAAACGCAGCTTTGAAATGTTTTGATATTTTTTAACACTTTGATTTCTTTCAGAAGCTATTGTAGTGTGCTTTATACCACATTTTGATAATTATTGTAAGTGTTTACAAATGCTGGGAATTCTTTGAAACGATTTTAACAAATGTGTAAGAGTACGATTGTGTGTTTTTTCTTCATTAATTAAGGAAAACAGGTGCTATTTTACACACACACAAAATCTACATCGAAGCGAACGTTTAGTTCGCGCATTAGACCAGTTGCTATGACGTAGGTTGAAGGTTTTTATTACTATTTCAATTTTTAAGAAACAACTAATTCTTAACAGACATACCAGTGTTGTAAGAGGTTCAAGTATATTTAACAATAAATGATACCCATCATAATCATCATCACCACCATTATCATCATCATTATCAACATCATTATCATCATCATTATCATCATCAACATCATTATCATCATCATCATCATCATTATCATCACCACCATCATCATCATATCATTAACATCATCATCATTACCATCATCATCATCATTATTACCATCATCATCTTCATTTTTTTTTTTCCAGCCAGTGCACCAAGACTGGTATATTATAGGCCGTGGTATGTGCTATCCTGGCTGTGGTATGATGCATATAAATCACCCCTTGCTACTAATGGAAAAATGTAGCGGGTTTCCTCTCTCTGTGATTATGTCAGAATTACCAAATGTTTGAAATCCAATAAGTCAATGCGCTCTGGTGGTGTCGTTAAACAAACCAAACTTTCCATGATCTTCATCATCGCTACCATCAACCACATCATCATCATCATCATCACCACCACCACCACCACGACCATCATCATTACCATCATCATCACCATCATCACTGACTTACCATTCTCCATGAAGAGGTCTCGGCGGTGCACCATGAATCCATCGATTTCGATCAGTTTGGCCTCCTCGAACATGTTGGCGCAAAACGCTTCTCTGAGAGCCGTCACGCTGGGCTGTCTGTTCATCAGGATCTTTGTCAGTACTTGGGGAAGACAGCCGAACTGAAATGAAGTATAGATATACTGAAAATCAGACAACATCAATGTCTTGAAATTGGTGATGACAGTGGAGCCATACGTGGGACAGTCCTGAGTTTGCTGCCTTTGTAGGATGTTCTGACTAACATGTTAAATAAATTTTCTTGTTTAGAATATCAGAGTCTGTATATTCAATGTGTTTGTGGTCACCCTAATGAGATAGATAGATAGTTTATTAAAGTCTCACCTCATTACAACAGAATGAAATATAGCATATATAGCTAGAAGCCGATGCTAGATTTTCTACAAACATTTAGGCATATAGCATATACATAAAAGCAATATAAATTATAAAATTGCAATGTGCCACTCTATACTGAGTTATGAGAGACTATTCGCTAAAAGTATCTAAAAGACAAATAAAGTAAACAATTCAATATAGTACAGTTAAAACAATGGCAGCACAAATAAAACAATAAGATATATACATTAATCTAAATGACAAGATAAAACACAATTCTGCATGTCGGTGCGGTTATCATAATTAAAAAGTAAAGTCCTACAGTGTGTGAGTAATTCCATCGTTATATTAGCATATAATGAGTGTAGTAGCTTTGCTATAATACCTTTTTCTTGTACACATGCAAAATTATTGGAAAGTAAAATCTAGCATCGGCTTCTAGAAACATTTAGGCAATCAGAAACACTTTTTATATATACAGACACTGATAGTATAAACAATAAAGATTAATAATTAAAATGCTCTGTAACACTAGGCTCAGACTGTCAACTGTAACGACGAAGTTGGCCAACTTGACGGTTTCGTTGTAATTTCCCCCAACAGCCAATGTACGGTGGGTGCGATCAAATTAACAACTAATCGTACAAGTTGTATACGACGAGGATCGAGTTGTAACAGCGCTCAGACTAGCAACTGGACAGTCGTAGACGTAGTGATAGCAGAAAGTTGGCCAACTTTGTCCTGGTAGTTGGTAGTCTGAGCCTAGCATTAGGACAGTGCCTTTAAAAATATATTTCCGCTGTCTTTCTCCATCGTCTATTGCCAAGGATACTATTTGCTTCCCTATACGTACGGGCACCCTGAAGCTAGTTTCTGGCTATCACCCCAAAGGTCTAACCACTCTTTATAATCTATTTCTAATAATGACTGAAATAATGCCTGTTGGTTAACTGTAAACACAACTATTTTGTTAATTCAATTTACGGTTCAAAGGGCCATCACACACAGCCTCGACCCCGGTTCAGTCGTTTTATGGACTTAATGTTGGTGATATTACCAATAAAAGAGCCTTTATGTTCCATTGCAGTGTGGCCGTAAACAGTTTTTACTATGATTAAACACCTGCGTTTAAGACAAACAACCTTTGTAAATTCCGCTCTTTGTGTTATTGTAATTCAGTGTAATAATTCAGCATATTACCCAGTCCAAGTGGATACAGGTTAATACAGTAAATGTTGTCATTAATAGAACATTTTTAGAAGTCAATAAAGCACTGGTCATCACTAGTATAACAAAAACCTGCCTCAGTGGTGTCGTGGTTAAGCCATCGTACATAAGGCTGGTAGGTACTAGGTTTGCAGCCCGATAGGTACTGGGTTCGCAGCCCGGTACCGGCTCCCACCCAGAGCGAGTTGTAACGACTCAATGGGTAGGTGTAAAACCACTACACACTCTTCTCGCTCACTAACAACTAACCACTAACCACTGTCCTGGACAGACAGCCCAGGATGGCGTGTTTGAACCTTAATTGGATATAAGCACGAACATAAGTTGAAATGAATGAATGAATATAGCAAAAGTGTATTGCTTTCTAAGATGTCGTTACTGTTTTCATTGCTGTTCTAACTACTTTCTAGTTTTGATTACAAGTTTGTTTTTGTTTAACGAGACCACTTGAGCACATTGATTAATTAATCATCGGTTATTGGATGTCAAACATTTGGTAATTCTGACTCGTAGTCTTCAGAGGAAACCTTCTACTTTAACTTTCAAAGGAAACCCGCATCATTTTTTTCCATTAACAGCCACGGCTATTTGTATTAGAGGGGGCGAGACGTAGCCAGTGGTAAAACGCTCGCTTGATGCGCGGTCGGTGTGGGATCGATCCCCGTCGGTGGGCCCATTGGGCTATTTCTAGTTCCAGCCAGTGCACCACGACTGGTATATCAAAGGCTGTGGTGTGTGCTATCCTGTATGTGCGATGATGCATATAAACGATCCCTTGCTGCTAATCGAAAAAAGTAGCCCATGAAGTGGCGACAGCGGGTTTCTTCTCTCCATATCTGTGTGGTCATTCCTTCCTATACTTGAGAGCTGTATTACATATAGCTGTTCGTATGAAGTTGCACGTATGCTCTAAATGGGAGATACGTTTTGAAAATCTGCATTGGTGTAAATAAATTATTCACACTCATACACCAGTTCATATAATTTTTCATTGAATGTTTGGAAACTGAATACATTTTGGGCCCACCTTCTGTTGTCAGTTGTTGGTAATGACTTATTGTTTTTTTTATAACAATAAACCAGATTTTACCTTCAATGTATGTAACGTGACGACTGCTAAATTAAGCACTCGCTGTTCTATTTTCTACGCCTTTTAATCACTAGAATAATTGGATACAGCCGAAAGACAAGTGAAGAATCCAATGGTCGCTCTTCTAACCGGATTCGTCATATACTGTAATTATCAAATTTCTCAAGAACAACGGTAAAAGCTTTCGTTCTTTTCCTCTCCCTTTCAATTATTTCGCCACGAAAACGTCGATGACGGTCTGAAGATGTTTAACCACGGCCAAAAGAAAACCTAGATGAAGGTTTATGGCCACAAGTGATGTCGGAAAATACGATACGTCTGATTCGAAATCTCCACTTTTGTGGCTGCTGAAAATACTTGTTTGTCAGTAGCCGTGGGTCTAGAGTAAAAATGTCTCCAGTCTGAACAACAAATGTCTTGAAAGGATTCCAATAATAAGTAAATAAGGAAGCCCGTGTTCATATAATTAAATAACCGGCTCAAAATACTGCTAAAAGTAGAACACTGGTGGTACTTTCAAAGTGCATACAATGTATAGATATGCAAGGTAGGTAAATAGATGGATATATATAAAACAATTTTTTAGATAGGTAGATAAATAGATAGATAGACAGACAGACAGACATATAGATAGGTAGATAGATATATAGATAGATAGATAGATAGACAGATAGATACAGTGAAACCCCTCTAAACCGTACACCCTTTGGACTAATAAAATATCTGGTATTAAGAGGGATCCGGTTCAAAGAGGCTAAGTTCTGTACTGGTTTTTTTAAAAAGGGACTCTGTAAAACGTCCGGTTTTGAAGGAATTCCGGTTTGCAGAGGGTCCGGTCTTGAGAGATTTCACTGTAGATTGATTGATTGATTAATTGATCGATTGATTGATTGATTGACTGATTAGAATATATGGATAAATAACTAGATAGACAGACAGATTAGAAAGATAGATTAGAAATATATATAGTAGATAATGTAAACAGACATAATGACTGACCCGATTGACTTATTGAGACCGTGCCCCAGGTAGAAAGGTGTGCAGGGGACCAGGCAGGATGATAGGTAGGTAGATGGTACATGGATGGATGGATGGGTGGGTGGGTGGATGGATGGATGGATGGGTGGGTGGGTGGGTTTTGGATGGGTGGGTCTTGGATGGATGGATGGGTGGGTGGATGGATAGATGGATGAATGGATGGATGGATGAATAGATGGAAGGCATGGATAGATAGATGATGTACGGAAGATGTCTTGGAGGTAATGTCTTAGATGGTGACACCCTGGATAATGGGGGCAGGCTAATGTCCTAAAACTAACTGATTTCGTTTCTTTGGTCGTGATTTCGTCGTTAAACAAAACATTTCCTTCTTTCCTTGGTCGTGATTTGGAAATAGTCTTGCATTATAAATTCGAATACAATCATTTTAAATCCTGGTTTCCATCAAATCTGTTGCAATAGTAAAGTTTGTTTTATTTAATGACGCCACTAGAGCACATTGATATTTTATCTTATTATAGGCTATTGGACGTCAAACATATGGTCATTCTGACACTGTTTTTTAGAGGAAACCCGCTGTCGCCACATAGGCTACTTTATTTACGGCAGGCAGCAAGGGATCTTTTATTTGCGTTTCCCACAGGCAGGATAGCACAAACCATGGCCTTTGTTGAACCAGTTATGGATCGCTGGTCGGTGCAAGTGGTTTACACCTACCCATTGAGCCTTGCGGAGCACTCACTCAGGGTTTGGAGTCGGTATCTGGATTAAAAATCCCATGCCTCGACTGGGATCCGAACCCAGTACCTACCAGCCTGTAGACCGATGTCCTAACCACGACGCCACCGAGGCCGGTCTGTTGCAGTCGCTGACCGACGCAGACTGAGGCAGATGGTACGATGCGATGCGATAATATTTTAACATGCTCATATACCACGAGGGTTTCTAGCATGTCAGCCCCAGGGTTCGGCCTCTGGAGGCCAGGGATTCAATCCGGGGCAGAGCGGCAGATGGACGCAGCTGTCTGCAACTGTATTCCCAAACATAGTTTTTTGGTCCGCGTCGGTGTGTGTCAGACTGTGTCGGTTGGCGACCTGCTACAGACTTTCTTTGAAAGCAGGCTTGATGATCTATATTATTACATGTGTTCTCGTTTCGGGTGGGGTTTTTTTTAATGCAGTCTTGCACACTGCGTATTAATATCAAACAAATTAGAGATATGGATTTACGAATGATCGTAATATAGAAGAAAAAGGGATAACATTATCTTTATAACACGTTAGGACTCTGATCTAGATGCTAACGTTCTAAACAGGAAGAAAAATGGAGGGAAAATGGTTTACTTAACAACGCACTGAACACATTTTATTTACTGTTATATGGCGTCGGACATATGGTTAAGGACCACACAGATATTGAGGAAGGAAATCCGCTGTCACCGTTTCATGGGCTACTCTTTTCGATTAGCAGCAAGTGATATTTTATATGCATCATCTCATAGACAGGATAGCACATACCACGGCCTTTGATATACCAGTCGTGGTGCACTGGCTGGAGCGAGAAATAGCCCAGTGGGCCCACTGACAGGAATCGATCCCAAGCAAGCGCTTTACCACTAGGCTACGTCTCGCCCCACGTTCTAAACAAATCTCACTGCTGCTTTTTTTTCGCTTTTTGTTTTTGATCGCATGTGAAGATTTCGCGTGTACCATGTCACACGTATATTGCATACAGAAATATTGCGTAAGCTTATTTTATAACTTCTCATTCATCGTTATGTCTAAAAGACCTCGTGGACCGAGTCAAACAAATATATACAATTTTAGTTCTAATTATATCCAGTTTTTATGATTTACTACAAAATTTCGGGTTTCTTCTCGAGCATCCTTCTTTTCTTACCCGCTCTGCTATTTCGAGGTAGAACACTTCGTGGGACAGAGAGTAACCGCTGTATCCTGGCTTGGTCATCATGTCCCAGCATCTGTCAGATATCCGACACGTCTGTGTCGTCTTCTCCCTGGGAAAGAAAAACACAGTTTATTTTTGTTTAACGACACCACTAGAGCACATTGATTTATTAATCATCGGCTATTGGATGTCAAACATTTGGTATCGCTCACCATTCATAATTAAATCAATTCTCCAAATGTTACGACAATGTGGTTTTGCGTTTCTTCTTTGAGAGTATAATAATCACTTTTTAGTTCTAAATTATTCCAGTTTTTATGATTTACTACAAATTTCGGGTTTTCTTCTTCGAGCACCCTTCTTTTCTTACCGCTCTGCTATTTCGAGGTAGAACACCATTCCATTGATTTATTAATCATCGGCTATTGGATGTCAAACATTTGGTCATTTTGAGATCTAGTCTGAGAGAGGATACTTGCTATACATTTTTTCCATTAGAAACAAGGGGTTGTTTATATGCATCATCCCATAGACAGGATAGCACATACCACGGCCTTTGATATACCAGTCGTGATGCACTGGTAGGAACCAAAAATTGCCCAATGGCCCCACCGACGTGGATAGACCCTAGACCGACCGCGCATCAAGCGAGCGCTTTACCACTGGTCTACGTCTAATACAGATAACCCTTGCTGTTCATAGGAAAATGTTGCGGGTTTCCTCTGAAAGTTAAAGTTTGGGAAAGAATCATCACGTTAGAAAACAGAAGAAAGGTTTCAAAATAAATTATACAAAATCGTCAGTTTCAAAGCACAATCGTAACTGTGTTAAACTGCCATTAAAGAAAATATGATAAGCTTGTTCTTAAACCGGTCACGTGTTCAGGAGGGCAGTATGTGTACGTCATTGGAGTTTGGATAGTTTTCTCTGACTAGCCAATACCACAAAGATACTATTGTGTCACCATTATTTTGCTTCGTACCCGATCAATTTCAGATATTTTACTGACATGACACTTCACATACATTTTTTATAGGTACCGGTACTGTTGTTTAAATTAGTTTCTTTTATGTTTTCAAATACGATCAGTTGCATTGGTAATCATAAATGTAAAGTAAAAACGATGAAGCGACACTAACGTCAATAATCAGATCGCAATAAGTTACAAGGGAGAAAACTGAATCATGAACTTATTCACAAAAATATAAATATGATTTCTATATTTTTCATTGTAAATAAAATACAGTGAAAATATGACTTTTCACTGAAAATCACTTTTATGGTTTCTGTAGATCAATATAGTTCATTGCTATGTATATAATAATTGTAAATATCAAATTAGTTTATAACATGGACATTATGGGTGTATAGGATAAATACATATACATACGCACGTACATCCATTCACACTCATTCACACACGCAGGCACGTACGCACACACACATCTTAGTACTAAAATATACATCATTATGGCAGCATATGCCCACGAGTTTCAACAGTAACATATATTATTTATCTCGTGAAAGGGCATTTGGCTATTTGGAGACCAGTTTACGAGAGGAAGAAAACAAACGTGTATTGCATTACAATGTACTGTATGTTAATAAAATATCCTAAAGAAAACATACATTTATTTGAAATGTAATTTTGTATACTTTTCTTCGTAAATGCTTTACTCTCCCTAAGTAAAACGTGATACACAATCATTAAACGTTAGTACGCGCAAGCTGATGATACAAGTATATGAAAAATAAAACGTCATCCGAGACTTTGTTAATATCTGACAAATTGTGCCACCAGTTTTTGTCTCCATTTATTAATTTGTTCTAGGTTGTGTTTTTTATTGTTAATATGTAACGATACCTTAGCATATCGTTACTGATGATGAAGTTATGTTTCAATTTAACATTGGATCTGTTATGTAAAGTTATTGTATTAACTGTATGATTATGAATTTTAAAAAAAAAGTTTTAAAAAAGAAAAGAAAAAAAAAAGAAGAAGTTATGTTTCAATTTAAGTACGCTTTCAAGACGGGCGGGACGTAGCCCAGTGGTTAAGCGCCCCTACGATCCATAACGTTAGTGTTGTTTAACACCACCGCTAAAGCACATTGATTTATTAATCATCGGCTATTGGATGTCAAACATTTGGTAATTTTGACATATAGTTTTAGAGAGAAAACCCGCTACATATTTTCCATTGGTAGCAAGGGATATTTTATAAGCACCATCCCACAGACAGAATAGCACATACCAAGGCCTTTGTTATACCAGTCGTGGCGCACTACAAATTGATCTACAAACCTGTAACACAACTGGATAAAGCTACAATAAAAAGAAACAAAGAGTGCGTGAAAGAACTAGACTAGAGCTCATCTCCTCCATAACTTTTACTTCTCAGAAGTACTTGCGTTTTTAGAATTATGAACAAAAATGCATTTCGTGGCAGTACAAACACCAGGATGACCATACACACATCGGATGTACGGAATTGGATATTCTAAACAATAAAATACAAGTAATATCTGACGGTACGCCACATTTTGGTGGAGTGTATGCATCTCAAGGAAACTAGAAAAGATATATTTGCTCAAAGAAATGTGATGGAATCCTTTCGATTCCATCCAGAACTTCTATTACAACGTTTTACGTGATACTGACTTTTATTCTAAATTTTAATATTATCTATCTGTGACATTTGTATTTTTTGCACAATTCTTTACACTGTGTTTTAATTTAACTGTTGAATTTTCATATTGATGGTTATCATCACATTATTTTTGCATTTACCATAGTTTGACACTCAATAGCCGGTGTATTTTTCGTGCTGGTGTGTCGTTAAACATCTATTGTATTCTATTCTATAGGCTCTAGTAGTGAAACCTACGTCGTAGTGCTTAAAAACTAGGGTCTGTCATTGTAATGATCGTAGGTGGGTAACGAATGGTTGTCAGAAAAAAATTATCCTTTACTGTATAATTATAATGATGATGTCGGTGCTGTTAACATAGACGAAGCCAATTATACCGTATTTCTTTTAGTTAGCTAATGCTGAAGAGATTAATTTCAAAAGATTTCGCTGTACAAACCGCATCTTATACAAATTGGATTGTGCTCACCAGCCAGCCATCAACCTTTGGCGTTTAGGGTTGCGAGCGACTGGTACAGCCGTCTTCTATCATATCACATTCATTTAACGTTATGCGCAACAACAAAAATACAGTCTAGCGAGCGACCGCGAGTGACCGCTCTCCTGAACTTGTCTCTGCTGTGCGGCGTTTCGTTAACACAGTAGGGACTTGAATTGAACTAATTTCAACGGGTAACAAAGCACGTTTTACGACTTCCTTGGACAATTGGGCTACTCAGTGTCTTCTCGCCAGTGTAACTGAACGTTTTGAAATCATCTTTTCTGTTATTATCCTTCTGTTAAAGATGGATAGTAGAATGGGGTTTTTACATCGCATATAACTCTCACCCTTACCCACTCGTATGTGCGCACATACACACAAATACACATATACAACACAAACACACACGCATATACACACACATACACACACGCACACACACGCACACAAAAACACACACACACACACAAACGCGCACATACATACACACACAAACACATATTCATACATTCATACCCACATACATAAATATGTATATGCATACATACACATACACATATACACACAAATATAATCTGTTTGAGGTTGTTGGGGGGTTACAGATTTGGAAGAGATGCATCGGGTAATTTATAAATAAATAAAAAGAAGGCAAAACGTACGTGCGACCAGACGCGTTAGCAGAAAAATATGCTTTGTGGTGGAGGGATCTAGATTGTAGGGGGGTCGGGTCAAGCTTCCACAAAAAAAATTCTATACTATTTTTGTGTTCAATTTAGAAAGCAATCGGATCAGACATAAAATAAAAAAACTTGGAGTAAATCCCATAGTATGAAAAAGGCGTTCCCTGTGGGACGCACTATAGGTATGATACTTTTCGAACAAAAGCTTTGGAATTACAAGGACCTGTAGGTCATTCCTGCACCTACCTAGGATTATTTTACCAATTATTATTATTAAATGAATTTGAAATTTAAAGTCTTAAAGGCGTCTTAAAGGCGCTCTGTCACGGATGGTTGACCTAATTAATGACCTAACAAAGTATTATCTGAAAATATACACATTTAATTTGTCGCTAAATGTACTTTACTTAACCATCTACATAACTAACATAACCCACTTATTACTGATATTTTGTAAAAATAATTGAATTATGTCAACGGTCTATAATTCAGGAAAAAAATAACGGCTATTTGGAGCGAAGAGGTGTGACGTATTATTTGTGTATTCACGTGATGGGCAACCCCCGAATAACCGCAATGTCAAAACGATTTACCAAACTTGTGTAACGAGACCGCTTGACCGTCCTCTGCGACGTAGGGTAAACAGAAAAAAAAAAAAAATGAAAATAAGTTAATAAAAATTAATTAAAACATGTAGTGAATGATAATAAGCTTATACATTAATTTATTTTATTAACAGAAACATGTTAAACGTCGACAATCCCGACTAGTTAGGCCTTTGCATCTATAGGTAAATGTATCGTTAGTCGTGCGCAAAAAACTCTAAACATCTAGATCACAAACACCTTAATTTTTCACTTTATTAAATTCATTAATATGCAGAATATTCCATAACAGCTGACTTGGAATAGGAATTGTTACATTTTTAAAGAATACTCTGAACTAGACGGTGTTTATATACAATGTGACTATATATATGACGCCGTGTATATAGCCAGCGCGAACGAGGACTGGCTATATTCACAGCAAAAATGTATATAGGCGGTAAACAAGTATTTGATTGATCCATATTACCGAACCATCTGGAACAGGAGGAATACATACTAAGTACTGTACGAACAGTACGTTTTCTGAACAGGGAAGACGGGGGGGGGGGGGGGGGGGGGGGATGGGAGAGTATATGAATCTAGCGACCCTTTTGTGAACGGTTTCCATAGACACATGAATAGCGTAATTATTGCCCCTACAGTACTAACAAAAAATTAATAATAAATTTAAAAAATAATAATAATAATAATAATAATAATAATAAAAATAATAATAACAAGAATAAATAAATAAATAAATAAATAAATAAATAAATTTAATTATCAGCTGCTGAGGTAGATTCTCTAAAAGAGAAACTAACTTCGGATAGTACAGATACTATCAACAGGGCTTGAACTTAATGATTTTAAACCGATTGCAATTTTGAGGCTCCTTACGTAAAAAAAAAATTAAAGTTGTTTTTACCGCAAATAAATACACTGTATGACAAAAAGGTTATTTTGCTGTATTTAGTCATATTTCAAATGCGCAAAATTGCAAGGGGCAATAAAACTCAAAATACATATTTTCTACCCATCGCACCGCGACGTGATTTTACCAATATTATAATACATGTGATGATAATAATAATAATAATAATAATAATAATAATAATAATAATAATAATAATACATAGTTGTTGTTATTATTATTATTATTATTATTAGCTTACTACTACCTTTTTGGGGTGGAGGGGCGGTGTTTTATCTAGGGGGTGGTGGCTAGAAAAATGTCTCCATGTGCGCGTATGCATATGCGCGAACGTGTGCGTACGCGTATGCGTATGCGTAATGACTGTCTCCATGTGTGCGTAGAAGAATGCGTAATTTTTTTGGCGTGACGTCACAAAGTGTAAATTGAGGAAGTGGCCACCGAAATATGAGTATAGGAAACGTTCTAGCCCTTCTGGACGAAGAGGAGGATGACGACATGTTACTGGCACTGACAATTGCTGCACCTTTAAGAAAGAGGGGAAGAAGAAAGCACCGGTGGTGGGTTCATCCTATCGGTCAAAAAAGGAAGGAATATGATACATACCATCATCTTGCAGCTGAATTGTTACTAGATGAAACGTGTTTCCACCAATACTTTCGACACTTTAGTGGTTTTCATGTTGAAAAGATTGAAATCACGAAAAGACGCACACAATGTTAGCTTCAAATTTAGTGGGAAATTCACCGATGACGTAATTTTATGGAATTTACGTGTCCGTACTGCGTGAGCATAGATAAAAATTGCTACATTTACCGATTCTGTGAGTAGGTTTTTTTTACGTAGACGCTTACGTACACATGGAGACACCAAAATCTAAATACATTGAAGCCAAATTTTAGATACGCACTCGTTCGCGCATACGCATACGCGCACATGGAGACATAGCTTGAACTTGTCCCTGCACGTAGAACTGCATTCAACTGAGTTAAGTAATAATTAAGCCAACGTTTGGATGACAAAACATGCGACAGTAGGCCCCTATACTGTTATTTTTGTTACGCTATACATTAAACCGAATGACCACTTTGCGAATTAGTCAAAATAATTTGCAAACGTTTAACGAAAAACGACTGTCGTATTCCACATTGGTGACACTGGAAAACAGTTTTTGAACCAAGCACTAGAGCGCTGTAACCGTCTAGACTTTATCCCTGCTAAATTCCACGCACACGCGCCTGATAATAATAATAATAATAATAATAATAATAAATGGTGAGTTCCGACTGTTTATTATTTTATTTCAGCGTATTGATAAGCTTTATCGTGTACAATCAATACGAGTTTAAAAATGAAGCGTATGATGGAATTCCCTCGATCGTAGTTCAATTAAAATGTTTTTGGATCATACAATAACTAGGTGTGGTATTCCAAATGAATGTAATTTCCATTTATAATCCATAGTTAGAGAAATAAGGCTCACGAGCTTGGGCGCTTTTAAGGTTTTTTTTATATTAATATCATAATGATTTCATCCTCCGCAGCGCAGTTAGTGTTTGCGTACCATTATATTGTATATGCTATATCATCCATCGCGTACACTGAATTTTATTAGACTGTTATCATCCCACACTCAGCAAGTGCCATTATTTTGTATTGCTGACAACACTGGTAACGTTGTAGTCTAGAAGCGCTCAAGTGCGTAACAAATTTAGAAGATCAGTGTACAATCACAGCAACAGATTGATTTACAGTCCTTAATTTTATCGTTTACCGCAGCCTTACAGATCTTTTAATCTCACTCAGATTGCATTGTCTGAATCATCGATGACGTCAGCATGGGGAAACAATATGTCAGTCGGACTATTCGATAACAGAAATTGGGGAAATAAATTCACAGACTGTTCTTTGTGGGCGTATTTTATTTGTTTTTCGTAATTACTTTTCTGTTTTCGTTTTTTTTTTCTCTCTTCTTCTTTGTGGGTTGGGTTTTTTTAATGTTCTTTTCTTTTTAAATAAAGAGAAAAATTGCAAGAATGTACCATCTTTTACTTTAACTTCGATTTCCTTTCGGACTCGTAATATAAATTTTTAAAATATCTATACTCTGTATGTCACTGAGAAATATTGCCATATAATGGAATCTGAATAACGAAACTGTATTCCTTTGTAAAATCGTATCTCTGCACAAGGCAGATTTGAAAGGAGGTTTAGGGCAAAGTTGTGATTGCTATCACGATCCACTATTAGATGTTTGTCGTAAGGAGGACCTCTACTCCCCTAGGTGATCCGTAACAGGATGTTTCATCTCTCCTGCACTGCGTGTAGGAGGACTGCCACTCCCAAGAGTAGCTTAGAAAACCCAAATTTGTACACGATAAAGCTTAATGGAATATATACAGCTGTGATGGCATGTACTCCTGAATCAGTGTAAAAACAGTGATGATATCAGAGAGTTATCTCACACATACACACACATACAGCTGTGATGGCATGTACTCCTGAATCAGTGTAAAAACAGTGATGATATCAGAGAGTTATCTCACACATACACACACATACAGCTGTGATGGCATGTACTCCTGAATCAGTGTAAAAACAGTGATGATATCAGAGAGTTATCTCACACATACACACACATACAGCTGTGATGGCATGTACTCCTGAATCAGTGTAAAAACAGTGATGATATCAGAGAGTTATCTCACACATACACACACATACAGCTGTGATGGCATGTACTCCTGAATCAGTGTAAAAACAGTGATGATATCAGAGAGTTATCTCACACATACACACACACACAGCTGTGATGGCATGTACTCCTGAATCAGTGTAAAAACAGTGATGATATCAGAGAGTTATCTCACACATACACACACATACAGCTGTGATGGCATGTACTCCTGAATCAGTGTAAAAACAGTGATGATATCAGAGAGTTATCTCACACATACACACACACACAGCTGTGATGGCATGTACTCCTGAATCAGTGTAAAAACAGTGATGATATCAGAGAGTTATCTCACACATACACACACATACAGCTGTGATGGTATGTACTCCTGAATCAGTGTAAAAACAGTGATGATATCAGAGTTATCTCACACATACACACACATACAGCTGTGATGGCATGTACTCCTGAATCAGTGTAAAAACAGTGATGATATCAGAGAGTTATCTCACACATACACACACATACATATACACACACACACCACACACGCACACCACACACCACACACGCGCGTACACACCATCCCACCACCACCACCCCCACCCCACACAAACACACTGTTTGTTATTAGTATCGCGCACACGCGGTATACAGTTACGTGTACCAGGCCTACACTCTATGAAATGTTAAAATTTGTTTTGTTTAACGACATCACTAGAGCACATTGATTTATTCATCATCGGCTATTGTATATCGAACATTTGTTAATTGTTTACTCATAATCTTAGAGGAAACCCACTACATTTGTCAGTTAGCAGCAATCGTATGCACTTTCTCACAGACAGAACAGCACATACCACGGCCTTTGATGTCAGGGAATGGGTCCACTGATGTGGACACTCTATCAAATACATTAACAATGTGAACCTACCCTGTTCCGAACAGTTCAGACAGACAAAGATCGGAGGATTTTTCGCGCATTGCTTCGTGATTCCGATGAGGCCATATCACCATAGACGAACTTAGATCTCGGCTGGGATAGTCCAGTTCCCAGAATCCTTTGCTCAAAATGGCGCCTATACCTGTAAAACAATACGTAATAACAAATTGTAAAAGTATTACATATGCATAGTATTGTGCTAGAGAAAGTGGTTTTCCGATGAGTTTTAGTTCAGGAATGTTTCAATTTGAATGATTTGATTTAACTTCAGGGAGAAATCGGAGAATGCAATGTTTACCTAGTGTTACTCATTTGTTGTGTTTTCTAAAAAATGAAAACATTTACTGGCTGTTGATAATTACTTTTTTAATGTTTAAGCACTTATATGCATATTCGTTAAAAAAAAATCATATGTCCTAAAACTAATATATATATATAAACTATATATAATAAACTACTACAAAATTCACGTTTATAATAATGTGGATATTTCAAAGCCACGTATGGGGTGGCTAATTCGCTGACGGTTCCAGCCAAATCTCGAAGTGCCCGGATGTTGCGAATGTATTGCTTGGGTAGCAGTTCACTTTGTCCCGAGGAGTCCAGTCTATTCAGGAGAACAGTCAGTGAGCCTTTAATTATAAAGAAAGAAATGCATACGTCATAACACGACTCATAGACAATGTGGGTGCCCCTCTCAAAACGAAATCCTGACTACTTAAACAGTAATAATATTTTTGTTTGTTAAATATATAAAAACCTACCTCGGTGGTGTAGTGGTTATTTCATCAGATGTAAGGTTGGTAGGTAGTGGGTTCGCACCCCGGTACTGGCTTCCACTCACAGCGGAGTTAACGACACCGCGACTTCACTCTCACTAACCACCAACAACTAACCACTAACCCACAGTCTTGGACAGACAGCCTAGGTAGCTGAGGTGTGTGTCAAGGACAGCGTGCTTGCACCTTAATTGAATATAAGCACGAAAATAAGTGCAAACAAAAACTTAAAATTTTAGTCTGGAAACTGCCTAGTGGTAAAGCGTCGCCTGATGCGCGGTCGGTCTAGGATCGATCCCCATTCGGTGGGCCCACTGGGTTTTGTTTGTTTTTCATTTCAATTTATTTTCGTCCTAATATCCAATTAAGGTTCAAGCACGCTGTCCGGGGCACACACCTCGGCTATCTGGGCAGTCTGTCCAGGACAGTGGGTTAGTTGTTAGTTGGTTAGTGGTTAGTGAGAGAGAAGAGGGTGTAGTGGCCTTACACCTACCCATTTAGCCCTTAAGAACTCGCTCTGCGTTGGAGCCGGTACCGGGCTGCGTGTATCAAAAGCCGTCGTATGTGTCTGAAAACTGGACGAAACGTATGTAGTCCAAGTGTTAATGTCATACAAACTGTGTTCTCGCTAGCTTTTCTGTTTTGAGATTAATACATGCGGACCTTGGCTGTAAAACGTTGTTAATCACATTCTGATTTTCAGCAAGATAATCCGCTCTCACCTTCAGACAAACTCATTGTCTGGGATTTTATAGTTACAGATAATTGAATATATGGACCTGTTCCGGAGTATCTGCTCAGACTCGTGGCGAAATACGTTTGTCATTTTTTTTAGCACAGCAACATTAAATATAGCAGACATCTGTGTTTGAGGTTGCATGGTAAAACAAGTTGAAGGATTGGATATAAGATAATGGAGAAAAGATTAACCTCAAAGTGGAAAAGGCAGCGCAGATGGACGGACGGACGAACGGACAAGGTCAGTCAGTCAGACAGGGACAGAACCATAGAGATAAGTGATAAGTAGGGCAAGCTGGATACGTGTGTCCTGAGTCTATAACATCCCTGCCAGTCGTTTTATTGAACTATAACATTTCATTATTAAACCTTCCGTACTAAGCAATTAAGTTGATTATATCTGGTGAGTCTGTGGAAACTAGTTTTATACATTGATGATGATGATGATGTGGCGGTGGTGGTAGTGATAGTGGTGGTTGTGGTGATAACTGTGTCACTGATGATGATGAAATTGATGGTAACGACGATTAGTAGTAGTAGTTGCAGTAGTAGTAGTAGCAGCAGCAGCAGTAGTAGTAGCAGTAGCAATAGCAGTAGCGGTAGTAGCAGTAGTAGTAGTAGTAGTAGTAGTAATGGTGGTAGTAGTGTCTATTTTAAGTAGCAATGTGTTGTAACTCATTACGAAGCTTTACTGTACAATTAATACAATTCGTCAGAAACCTGACCTCGCATTAACCTGTTATTCTGACAACAGCGGCCTTTTGGGATAGCGTATATACCCAGTATTGACTGGATTGCTTTACACAACGGAACTAGCCAATAATTAGGTATTGCCGATGCCAAATTATTTTATTTAATTAACTTCATTGCTAATACAGAAATATTCAGGAGAGACCAGGTGTATAACACAGCAGTTCCTATTCAGGAGTTACCTAGAGGATTGGCAGCATTCAGTTTACAAATTATATACCTACAATCATCACAGATGCAGTAATAAGGGAAAATAAGCATATTCCAAAGCAAACAAAATGTCGATGTCCATGCATGTCCACTCTCATCTTTATAAATCAAGGCTAATATTCGTTCCTCGTATTCAGCCTTGATACATGTCGTCAAGAAATCGTGCCACAAAATGCTTAAATTTCATTGGATGCGATGAGATCTGATTGCAACGAATCGCAACGCTCCTTATAGATTCCCTTGTTATTGTAAACAAAGACCGCAGCGTCAGCGTCCGTGGAAACGTGTCGTGTTTGTCACGATATGTTAAAAAAAAGGTTTCGGCGGTTAATTTTTGATATTGCTTTCAAGATTGTCACATGTTACCGATGCTGTGATTGGTCAGCGATGTCATCGTGTAATGGACATAATCGGTGTTACAAAATTTCTTCCAATAGAGGGCGCTAGTAGTGGATATCAGTAATCTTGACTACATGTATCAAGGCTGAATACGAGGAACGAATATTAGCCTTGATTTATGAAGATGGTCCACTCTGGGCACAGCTTCTGGCCCCGCGCTTTTCAAAGTCCTAGACTCAAGACTCTAATAGCGTTTGGGACTTTAACGTCATGGTAATGCCATACAAATAGAATTTGTATAATGTCATTAGATATTTGAGTTTAGAGTGTTGTAAACATTGTGCGTAGTCTTACAAGTGACTGAGTCCGGGTCATATAAGTATTTTGTAACTCTTTTGTAATTTGGTAACAAGTAATATGCTAATTCAAAACAACTTCCAGTTCATTTCTGATTGGTCTACTTTACAAAAGAAATAGTGTGACTTGTTTTAAAATACCTCACTCCGCCTTCTAAAGGCACAAGTCATATCAGGGGGACATGCTCGAACCTTGAAAGTTTGTGGGCATCAAAAGAATTGTTTCGATTTGAAATAACATTCCCTGATTTGGACAGAACTTTCTGGCGAAGTCAGAGATTGTGGAAGCATATCGAAAATTACCAACACTCATCCACTGATAGGTAACGTTACAGTTTGTTTTCTTTAACGGCCACACTAGAGCACATTGATTTTATCAACATTTGGTAATTTTGACTCGTAGTCTTCAGAGCAAATCCTCTACATTTTTCCATTAGCAGCAAGGGATCTTTTATATGCACTTTCCCACCGACATGACAGCATATATACTACGACTTTAGTTAGAAACGAACGGAAATGAATAGATATTATTTCCATAGCACGTTCAGGAGGGAACATGCCGCTGTATATTACATCTGGTAATCTTATGGGTTTTTTTTACAATGATTACCAAATGGATTATGATCAGTACCTGAAATTGAAGGAACGATCGTCAACCAGGATGTATACTTACTATATAGGCCTCTGTCTTAGTCCCAATTTTTTAATAACAATTTACGTAATTTTGAGTCTTCAGATTTCTCTGAATGTATTTACCAATATGTTCTGCGTTTCTGACTAATATACGAAGAAAGTGTCCAGGACAGAACAAGTCAGTAGAGCACACGTCTGGGTATTTTGGGTCGTAAGATCCATTCGATGGACCCATTCTCCAATTAGGTTCTTTCCCGCCCAACAGCACATAATACGGCCTTTCATATACTAGTCTTGACTGGTATAAAAACACAGTACAAGGTATATTTCTATAGTTTAGAATAATATTGGTGCCATTTTTTATATAAAAAAGCATCCTTACGCTAGAAAACGCTTCATTTGCTCCTGTAGTTGCTGATAAAACATGCTGAGTGCAAATAAATAAATAAACATTATTTTGTTTTCCTTTCCAAAACATAATAGATGCAATAAAACACTAATTTTAAAACGATTGCATTATTAACCTAGTGGTTATGGAGTTTTGCTTTTAGGTCAGCTTTCTCTTTGTATCACAAAATTATATATTACGTGTTCTTAATGACACTGTCAGTTTAAATTATATATTAGCGAAGTTTGAAATCCGTTTTAAAACGGAGTTTTGTGTCATTTGTTTTTTGTGTTAAATCTACCGTGTAAAACACTGTTCTTAGAAAACAGAGCGACGCGGCAATAGTCTATCTTTACTGGCGTTGTCATCAAACATTTATTCCGTTCATTTGTTTCGTGGTAGAAGTTTCACCTTAAGGTTTTAGCTTCACTGCAAAAGCCGTAATAAGTGGTACTATTCACTCAACAGCAAAATTGATCTATGCATTAGCTGCCAATCAAGTTTACCGCTTGGGCGTGCCTTTGTGTTTGTGTGTGTACATTTCGATTCGAGTCAATTACGCACGTGAAAGCTTTTCTCGACTGGTCTAACACATTTTGTTAACGTACTTACGCCCGAACGAAAGCCACACATGGTAAATACGGCGTCGTAATGGCTGGAACAATATCAGTCTATACATGACGGCGTAATGCCCGCAACAGTACCAGTTTATTGACGGGCATCAACGATCTTTAGTGATATACTTAGTTCGGAAACATTGATCCCTTTTATTTTATTTTTTATTATTTTTACTTTACTCCTGGGCATCTATTTGTTTTGTGAATTGTGACGAAACATCAAATGTTTTTATTGGTCCCAGTAGGCCTGTTAATGGTACAAACTAATGAACGCGTTAAACATCTGACGTTCAGTTTGGCGAAAACAAAATTAACATTTGCATAGATTTATTGTTTTCGTCAGCGGTTAATGTTATAATTTATAAACTGAAAATACGGCCACAGTCGATAATTCTGAATGACTTATTAACAATATCCGATGAGACTCTTGTTTTAAAAACAAAATAAAACAAAACAAAAACGAACGAACGGACAAATAAAATTAAAAAACCACTTGCTGAAGAAAACACTATGTATGAGATTTGTAGTAGCACATGGCGATATCTTATATATGTTCGTCATCGATTTAAAGACACCTGATTGGCTGCTCTATGGTGATAATCTAGATATCGAAGCAACATTGTCCACTGAAACTGATACAAGCAAAATCGGTGGCGTATAAGTGAACTTTGGTAGAAGATCCCAGATACATGTATTTGTGAATCTTCAGCTGAAATTTATGGTAGCCAACCCCTGGCTTCCTAAATTACCCGTTATGGTTGAAAAATAAAGAAAGATACAGGTATTTTTAGTCTCAAGGAAATTACTAATAGGGTCATAATTATAAAGATGACTTTTTTGACAACGTGCACACCCATACAAACCACACCCAAGCGGGAGTTAGTGAATATGGCGCATATATTTATGGAATATTTGCTTATCAAACCTTAAAAAAATTCTCAATTGAATAAAGGTTTAGCTATTAATTTTTTTTACAAAATCAGCTTGTTTGAAAATTACCCAAATTAATTGCGCCCCACTTTTGCCACAAGGAAAACCCGGTGCGTGAAGACCAAGCGTCATTACAAATATGAGTACGAATATGTGTATTTTGGAGTGCCGATCATTTCACATAGTGTACAACCCATAAACACATATACATAAATACACATCTAGTTATTTAACATTAATGTTAAAAGTGAACATAAAATTGATATGACAAATGTCAAATTAAGTATTTGAGCCTTAAGTATAAACTTACTTAAGTTATATTAGTACAATCGTGTATATTTAAAAGGTTTAGCATTAATAAATCTAATTTAAGTTCATCATGGATGGCAATCATTTGCGTATGGTTATTTTTAATGATTAAGTCTTTTAAATATGTTTCTTAATTCCTTAAACTTGTTACAATGTAGTAATAAGTGCATTTCTGTCTCAATCATGTTTGGGCAAAAAGGGTAATATCTTTCTTCTTTTGGAGTTTTGGGATTTTTTTATATCTTCCAGTTTCAATATTTAAATTATGTGAGCATATTCTTAGTTGTATAATTGCAGAACGTTCATTTTTGTGGGTAGTAAATCTAAATAAGTAGCACTTGTAAAAGTATTATTATATAGGTTGCTACATCTTGTCAACTTTGTATCTGGTGTCATTTTGTATGTAATATGTTTTGTTTTCAAATTTCTTTTAACAGTATTGTTTAATTTTTTCATCAACTATACTTTTGTTACAGTTAAGATTAATGTTTATGTATTTTTAAGCTTCAAAAGATTACATTTTAATCGTTTGCATTCCTCGTGAAACACCAAATGTATTTTCTTTAAATAACGTTTTGGTTATCAATAAGGTTAAGAATTTATTTCATATTCTAAATAATTACCCATCAAATATTGATCTATGCAAAAACAACAAGCGAGCTCTTTTTCGCGACATGGAACACGAGAGAGTTAACAGTATACTTCTACATGTGCAAGCACAAACGCCGTAAGTTTCACATTTCTTTTTAATCTGATTTTTTGTGTGTGTTTTTTTTTTTGTGATCTGTGAAAAGAAAAATGAATACCATACTAATCACTCTCATTAGATTTCAAATAACTGTCACGGGGATTCTATAATACCCGTAACTGAATAAAACACGATTATCCAAATATCTCTCCTAACTGTATATCTATTAGATATCTCTATAACGGGCGGTATATACCCGCGTTGGCTCGTCTCTAGGTATGATCAGAGATACGATCTTATAAAGTATATATTATATAGCACGTTTAGTTCACTAGAAAACACAACAAAAACACAATACACTTTGGAATCTGTATTAACCTACGCTGACAAATGTACAGCCGCAGTAGTTAATTAATAACAACAATAATAACAACCCAGAACTGATCACTTAATTAGTTAATCTCTAGGTGTCTAGTTTACACAATATGCTAATCACTTCACCGTGACACAACACCCACACGTGTGATAATTGAGAAACGCTTCTAGGGGAACTTAATTAATAAATGAATTACAACACTATTCCTAACTGGTTAATTTTTAATTAACCCTAACTACTCATTCAATAACCTTGTAATACAGACTTAATACTGGTAAATATCACAATAAAGACAATAACCTACAGTTTACCTAGGTCCTCTAGGATGACTGGCTAAGCTAATTATTACCAAATACTCGTATAATGTTAGAACAATCAGTCTACGATTTACTTCGTCAGATGACCGAAGACACTGTCTAATAATATTGGTATAATACAGTATTAAAATATTTAAAGTCACATCAATCACATCAAGGTGATACAGCAGAGCAGAAATAATATATTTACCTAAGTCCAAACGGACAACGTTCCCGGGAAGCTGTCCTTTTTGCTTCTCTCGATATCTCAAAAAAACTAGCTATTTATTATAAAACAGAATATCGCCTGGGGGTACAAGGCGGTCCTCCCCCTATCATCTGATATTCCACCTCTCCTAGAGTCGGTATATTTCTCTTTGATCGCCAGACTTACTGTCGCCATTCCGCGAGCAATCCCCTGGCCATAAACAGCACTACCGGAGATATTACGTAACTACTAGCCACATGGCCTCCACACCTGCTCTGGGTGTGTATTAGGCGTACCGATCGAGGACCGTCGCGCAGAAGTATTACGTAACAAGTTGCCCACCTGGTTAAGTGCAGTTTGGAACTGCAAACGGCCTTCTAAAACAATTAATATCGCCACAGGCGAAAACAAAATTAAGAGCATGTACCGTCACAATAACTTGTAAGTGTAATCGTAACCTGATGGTCACTCATTTAGTATTCTGTATATGTTGACAGTAAAAACGTTGGAATGATTTGCATTATATTATTTGAAGCATTAGTTGTATTTGTGTTTCGTATTGATCAAAGATGCTATAATTATATTGGGAAGACTTTATTAGAGATTTAAATTTATACTATACATTTTCTCGCATCCGGAGAATAACATTTACCAAAATAAACTGATTCCACAGAGTTACATTACGTAAATAAAATATCAATTAATTATTGTGTTGATCTTGTAAATATTCACGATTTGCCTGGGCCAGGAAATCCCTATGCAGATTGCATTACGAAACAGTCGCGTTACATAACCATGATTACAAACCAAAGAAATATTTCATATAGCAGCGTCAAATTAAAGTTAGAGTCATCGCTAAGAGACCTTTCTGTTTACAGAGCAACCCACGGTGGACATCGTATCAACAATTCGAGTGCGAGTTACGGTATTCATTAAAGTTATTAAAGGTTCTCTCATACCAAACTGGCTTCCACTGGTAATAATGTTAATGTTCTCGCACCCCCCTCCCCACGAAATTTGTTTTTAAACGGTGTCCTCTGGTAATAATGTTAATGTCTTCCGCCCCCCCCCCCCCCCCCCACACACACACACACACCACACACCACCCCGATTAAAATGTCTAGATGGAGAACACCGAGTATTACAGTCCCTGATTCTTTTAACATCTCCCCCACCCACCATCTCCAATTATTTTAGACTAGATACCGTCCTGGGTTTAAAACTAGTAATAATAGTAATTGATTGCCTACGCTCTACGTTAAAACTTCCGGAATGGCCCGAGGCTATTTTGTCTCGTCTTCGCTCCAGCATAAAACTCATACTGGTGTCATATAAACAAAACCCTTTACTCTAGTAGAAGAACGGTTATGTATTCAGCGCAATCTGATTGAAGGTGAATATCATCACATCATAATATGTGTGCAATATAATACTCCACACTTTAAATTATACGAATATTTAACTTTACATAATAACATATTCAGCATGATGTATGTGCATGAAAAATGTATATTTGTTATGCAAAACCAGGATCCTGCTTGCGCAGGTGCAGTGTGTAAACTTGTTTATGATTATACCTGTATTAACCAATAGTTAGTTATTATTGCCAGTAGTTTAAAATCGTGTTTGTATGTGTCATGCTTGTACCAATATATGTTGTAAATAGCATACATGTTTTGCATTCAGTTCCATACGTGGAGTGTTTATATGCAATAAAGCTTATCTTTTCTTATCTTATTGGCATACAGTCAAACTTCGTTAACGTATCAGTTACCTCGAGATATCAGAAGTTCGATATACAAATGGAACAGAAAGAAAGAAGTGTTTTATTTAACGACGCACTCAACACATTTTATTTACGGTTATATGGCGTCAGACATATGGTTAAAGACCACACAGATTTTGAGAGGAAACCCGCTGTCGCCACTACATGGACTACTCTTCCGATTGGCAGCAAGGGATCTTTTATTTGCACTTCCCACAGGCAGGATAGCACAAACCATGGCCTTTGTTGAACCAGTTATGGATCACTGGTCGTTGCAAGTGGTTTACACCTACCCATTGAGCCTTGCGGAGCACTCACTCAGGGTTTGGAATCGGTATCTGGATTAAAAATCCCATGCCTCGACTGGGATCCGAACCCAGTACCTACCAGCCTGTAGACCGATGACCTGCCACGACGCCACCGAGGCCGGTACAAATGGAACAATTTCTCGACTCGAGACTGAGCAGAATAACGTTCGCTGGACTGGTTCATGCGCTTCATGTTAAATCAAATGACCACATCGGTGACTAGTCACATCGTACGCGAACGTTAGCGTCGCTCGCTGTCACTGAACACAGGGAAAGTGTTTATCGCTTTCATTAAAACCCCCAACTAATTTCAGACCAGCGATAAACTAGTATTTATTTGTCTATATCTTATAACAAAGACATTAATGGGGAGAAAATATATTTGAAATAATAAACCGCTAAAAACATTGGTTTAGATATCTATGCGGAAAAAAATAAAACGTGAAATGGCATCGTAACGACTCGTTTTCTCTCAGTTATATTAGTGGTTTTTCTTAATTAGTTTTGACAAATAGTTATGTCAAATAAGACAGATGTGTTATATGCGTTTTGCGTGGTTTTTGTGTTATAGTAAACTAATAATTAAAAATATGTTTTTAAAGGAAGCAATTCATGTGCCATATTTCGATATTTGACATTTATTTGTGATAAATAAAGTATAAATTGAACTATTTCGTCCATATTTTTTACATAATTAAGCAAAAACAGTGGTTTCCTCCAAAAACTAGTTAAACAGGAAAATATCAGCTTTATTTTGCGAATGTTACAATGGTGAATTTGGAATGTGGAGAGCATCTTCCGCCTATTCCCTGTAGCTCTATGGTAAACCGCTTGTTTATATCGTATCGATCCCCGTCGGTGGGATCACTGGGCTATTTCTCGTTCCAACTAGTGCACTATGATTGGTATATCACAGGCCGTGGTATGTGCTACCCTGTCTGTGGTATGGAGCATATAAAATATCCCTTGCTACTAATGAAAAATGTAGTGGGTTTTCTCTCTAAGATTATACACGTCAAAATTACCAAATCTTTGACATGCAATAGCCGATTATTAATAATTCAATGTGCTCTAGTGGTTTCGTTAAACAACACAAAAATTAACGTTTTATTCTGCGAATATGGAATGTGGAGAGGTTCTGTAGTCTGTTCTCGGTCTCTTTGTATTTATATTTCTCTAAGTCTTCTGCCTGTCTGTCTGTATACTTATTTATCTATTTATATATACACATACAGACAAATACAAAAACACACAAATACACTTATGTACACAAATACATGTATAGGGTCCTGCATACATATAAATACTATATACATGCACACAAATATACATATATGCATCCATCTATCTGTCCGTGCATAGATGTAGGAGAGAGAGAGAGAGAGAGAGAGAGAGAGAGAGAGAGAGAGAGAGAGAGAGAGAGAGAGAGACATCCAGAGAGAGAGACAGAGAGAGACACATAGACAGAGACACACAGAGAGAGAGAGAGAGAGAGAGAGAGAGAGAGAGAGAGAGAGAGAGAGAGAGAGAGAGACACACACACAGAGAGAGAGACACAGAAAGAGAGAGACAGAGACATAGAGACAAAAACAGAGAGTGAGATAAACAGAGAGAGACAGACAAACAGGCAGACAGACAAACATACAAACACAGAGGGAGACAGACAGGCATATAGACATAAAGAGATACAGAGAGAGAGAGAGAGAGAGAGAGAGAGAGAGAGAGAGAGAGAGAGAGAGAGAGAGAGAGAGAGAGAGAGAGAGAGAGAGAGAGAGAGAGAGAGAGAGAGAGAAAGCGAGAGTGGGACCGTGTGTGTTTCATTCTTCGCGGTATTATGGAATAATTCCCATTTGCTTGCTAAATAAATTTATGGATTTATTTTGGTAGCAGACAGAGCTTAACAATGTACCAATGTTATAATCTAGGTAGAATTGTAAAGCATCCACGTGTGTGTAGTCCTTTTGCTCCGGTCTGTCAAACTCCCCCAGGAATACCTTGTATAGCAGGATGCTGACGCCTTAATTATTCAGTATATCGTATAAGTACGTATGTATAGAACATGCGGCAAAACAATTAACAAAATGTAAAAGGTAACAGAGAAAGGAAGAGAGATACAGAGAGATTTAGACAGACAGAGAGGGGTAGTTAGAGGTGAAAAGGGGATAGAGGGGTGGGACAAAGATGGTGTGTGAGAGAGAGAAAGAGAGAGAGAGAGAGAGAGAGAGAGAGAGAGAGAGAGAGAGAGAGAGAGAGAGAGAGAGAGCTGTATTGTGTATTGTATTGTTTAATCGTTTAACAGTTTAACACGTTTATCTATGACATGTTATTTAATGATATCTTTTTGCTATAGCTTTATTTTGTTTTATTTTTGTTTTAATTTTTTTATATAAAATGATATCTGCACAATACCACTGAGTCAAGTAGCTGTGTGTTTGAAACATGTATGGGGTACCTGTAAATCCAAGTACTACTATTCTGTGACTTTCTTCACTTAATATTTTTGGGGAGATGTATTATTCACATTTCTTTTAGGTTGATGAATACGTATACATTGCATATAGTATGTGTAGCTTTAATATTGCCGTTTATGGGATTCTATTTGGTAGAGTACAGTTACTGGAATTTAACTATATTGTGAATAATTCTTAAACCGATATAACAGCATATTATTGAGTTTTAAACTCTTGCCAACTCTTATAATATTTGTTTTACAAAAGAATTTCAAAGTTAATTTTCTAAAAAAAAATCTCTTAAGAAATTACGGGGCGGGACTAAGCCCAATGGTAAAGCGCTTGCGTGATGCGCGGTTGGTCTAAAATCGAACCCCGTCGGTGGCCCATTGGGCTGTTTCTCGTTCCAGCCAGTCCACTACGACTGGTATATCAAAGGCCGTGGTATGTGCTATTTTGTTTATGGGATCCCTTGCTACTAATGGAAAAATGCAGCGGGTTTCCTCTCTAAGTATATCCGTCAAAATTACAAAATGATGGACATCCAACTGCCTATGATTAATAAATCAATGTGCTCTAATGGTGCCGTTAAACAAACAAACTTTAACTTTTTTGTATTTTAGGTACGTTTTACAACCATTAGTATTTATATAAGATGAGGTGCTTGCGTCGCAGGATCGAACCACCTCGGTGAATCCATTTAACGGATTGTTGTTTCTTGTTTCAACCAGTGCACCAACACTGGTTAAATGCTGTGTATGTGCTTTCCTGTCTGTTGGAAAGTGCATATAAAAGATCCCTTGCGGCTAATGGAAAAAATGTAGCGGGTTTCCTCTTTATGACTATATGTCAAACATACCAAATGTTTGACATCTAATAGCCGATGATTAATAAATCAATGTGCTCTAGTGGTGTCGTTAAACAAAACAAACTTTAACTGTATTATTTTCATATATATATATATATATATATATATACACACGTAATATGTTTTTCATTTTTAAAATGCTTCGTCTGTTATATATACTACTCAAAAGAATTTAGGGGTCAGACGATATTTTCGACATTATTTTCTGAATGTCAATTATATTAGCTAGACCATAATGTCACGCATGGTATTGTTCCATTAAAATCCACTGTCATTGACACTGTCGACTAGTTCTAATGGCGAAAACATGCTTACATTTGCACGTAAATTAGGGCGAAAGCGAAAGGTCTGCTAAGTGCCCATAACTTGCTTTTTCACAAAGCGCTTCATTTGCACGCTTTGCACGTGTATTCCATGTTCCCAATGCTGAATTTCCGTATAATTGGAGCTTGCGTTCGTGTACGGTGCACACTCCAAATTCGACAATGGTACGACTTCAACTGACTATCGAAGATCGAGGAAGGGCTATTGCTTGGCTTCAGGATGGCAATACGCAAAGAAATGTTGCTCTGAGACTTGGTGTCAGTCAGAGTGTCGTTGGCCGACTGTGGCAACGGTACCAAGCAACGAATTCTGTTCGAAATCGTCCACGTTCGGGAAGACCCCGAAGCACTACAAATAGAGAGGACCGCTACATCACCAATATGGCTCTACGTCAACGCACAACCACTGCACGCCGATTACGTGACAATTTGCGGACTGCGACTGGAACTCGAGTGTCTGATCAAACCATACGCAATCGTCTGAGAGCCAATAATCTATGCTGCCGTCGCCAGGCTGTTCGACCACCACTCCTACCACGTCACAGAACGGCCAGACGTCACTGGTGCACGCTTCATCTGCGGTGGCAACGTGTTCAGTGGGGTCGAGTGATGTTCACTGATGAGTCCAGGTTTAGTCTCCAGTTCAACGACGGTCGGGTTCGTGTCTACAGACGTCCTGGGGAGCGCTTCGCTGACGTTAACGTTAGACAACGTCACCGGTTCGGTGGTGGCAGCGTCATGGCGTGGGACGGCATCTCTATCCACCACAGGACCCCCCCTCTATGTGGTGGATGGCAATCTGAATGGAATCCGCTATCTGAATGAGATTATCCGGCCGTTGGTTCTCCCAGGCCTTCAGCAGATTGGCGGCGGGGTAGTTCTGCAGGATGACAATGCCAGACCCCACCGCGCCAGGGTGGTAACGGACTTTCTCAGACAACAAGGTATCGCCAGGATGGATTGGCCCGCATATTCGCCTGACTTGGCCCCAATAGAGCACGCCTGGGACGAATTAGGCAGGAGAGTTCGGGATAACCATGCCCCTCCGGCCAACCTTCATGATCTGGGTCAACTTCTTATGGCAGAGTGGCAGGCCATTCCCCAAGAGTTCTTCAGACGTCTGATCAACAGCATGAGGCAACGATGTGTCGAGTGTATTCGCGCCAGGGGTGGATTCACACACTATTAAACGAATGTTCTAATGTGTAAAATCCATGTTTGACAATCTTCAACTTTGACAGCATGTCATGTGACTTTCTTGTATACAATGACGTTTATTTGTGGGTTTTTGTAAATATGGAAGAATAAATAAAAAATTTGGTGTAGTTTACATCATCAATCTAATACACTCTGAAACTTATTTGGTTATAAATTTTTGACCCTTAAATTCTTTTGAGTAGTATATAAATAGTGTTAATAGTTCAGGGTGTGTGTGTGTTTTATTGTGTTTGTGTATTGTTAAAGTCTCGCATAATTATTTTATGAAAAGTATCGTGTTTCTCTATGTGTTGTTTGTGTGCGTGTATTTGACCAATTGTTTATACCAGAGCTCCGTATACTGTTTCGATGCTCTGATCAAAACATGTTGATTATCATCCTTTTTTCCCCATCCATTTGTCACTCAATAGCGGGTATTGTTATTTTATAGGGAGTGTGGCAGGAGCGATATTTTAATAATTTAAACATGTTTAGTAATTGTGGCATAATAAATATATATCACATATCAAAATATTTCATTTAAGGAAATTAAATCAAACTGAAAAAAAAAAAATTAGTAGTAGGTGTTTAAAACAAAAAATTATACTATGTTTGAGATGATCAATTAATAAGTGTTGATTATGATAATGAACTTCGGAACTGAAGAGATACGAAACCTAATGTGGTGTCCAATTCTCCAGAGAGATAATTAACTTAAAAAGAAACAACCACTGTTCGAAAATTTTTGATAATAATAATTGTAACTCACACTTTGTAGATAGATTATATGTAGTTGAACTTTCGCTCAAGATTTCTTATGTAGAACTAAATCATAATGTACAGCTAAATGAAATTAAAGAAATAATATTGAAAACATGTTTATTATACGAGAATTAACAACAGATGTTATAGATTTCTTTGTTGTTGGGTGTTGGTTTAGTTGCGGGGGGGGGGGGGGGGGGAGTATGGGAGAGTTTGTAATTCGTCCATTTTTCGATTTATATCTAATATATGAAAACAATATTGCAAAAAAAAAAAAAACCAGAAAGCGGTTTTATTGTTTATACAGTTGATGAAAATGACCTAGATTTTAAAAACTTGTCAATTCAAAGGAATGAATATTTAAAATAACAAATTTGATTAAATTCATATATGATGATACGTGCAGTGAACCATGTTTGTTTTAAACAATGGTTGAATCGTAATATAAACTTGTGATATGTTTTAGGAAGAAGTTTGTGCCATTCTGCTTCTGTGAAAATGGGCGGGACGTAGCCCAGTCGTAAAAAAAAATCCGCCTGATGCGCGGTCGGCTTGGGATCGATCCCCGTCGGTGGGCCCATTGGGCTATATCTCGTTCCAGCCAGTGCACCATGACTGGTATGTGCTATCCTGTCTGTGGGATGGTGCATATAAAAAGATCCCTTGCTATTATTCGAAAAATATAGCGGTTTTCCTCTCTAAGACTATGTCACAAAATTACCAAATGTTTGACATCCAATAGCCGATGATTAATATATCAATGTGCTCTAGTGGTGTCATTAAACAAAAGAAAAAAATCTTCTTTGAAAAAACAAAAGAAAATTTCTTCTTCTTCTATTATTCTTCTTCTTCTTTTCCCCTTGTTTTCTTTATCGAAACATGCCATTTTTTAAAATCCTTTGGCAGTGGTCGCTCATTAACGTCACATAACGGTGTGAACAATTCTTAATTTTAACACACCTGACCTGAGCCGTATTCCACTGATTTAGGGGCCGGGACGTAGCTTAGTGGTACAATGCTCGCTTGATGCGCGGTCGGTCTGGGATCGATCCCCGTTGGTGGGCACATTGGGCTATTTCTCGTTCCAGCCAGTGCACCACGACTGGTATATCAAAGGCCGTGGTATGTACTACCCGGTCTGTGAGATGGTACACATAAAAGATCCTTTGCTGCTAATCGAAAAGAGTAGCCCATAAAGTGGCGACAGTGGGTTTCCTCTCTCAATATCTGTGTGGTCCTTAACCATATGTCTGACGCCATATAACCGTAAATAAATGTGTTCAGTGCGTCGTTAAATAAAACATTTCCTTCCTTCCTCCACTGATTTGTGTTTGTGTTGCGTGGTAAAAAACATGGTAACCGACTCGGGTGTTGCATGAAAGCTGTTAACGAATGAATGAATGTTTAACGACACCCCAGCACGAAAAATACATCGGCTATTTGGTGTCAAACTATGGTAATGCAAATAAATAAAGTGATGATCAACATCAATATAAAAATTCAAGACTTAAACAAAAACAGTGTAAAGAACTGTGCAAAAACACAACTATCACAGAATTTTACGGATACTGAATTGTACTCAAAACTTCAATTTTGTGCTGTAGTGGCCATTCTCAAAGAGAATGTTACACCCCTGCACCACGGTGAGGTTACAGCACACGCAGGGGTGCTGTTAACGATAACTATTGAAAGCGATGACACAGGAGTTTATCAAAACTAGATGTGTGTGTGAACCGGCCTCGGTGGCGCAGTGGTTAAGCCATCGGACTACAGGCTGGTAGGTACAGGGTTCGCAGCCCGGTACCGGCTCCAACCCAGAGCGAGTTCTTAAGGGCTCAGTGGGTAGGTGTAAGGCCACTACACCCTCTTCTCTCTCACTAACCCCTAACCAACTAACAACTAACCCACTGTCCTGGACAGACAGCCCAGATAGCTGAGATGTGTACCCAGGACAGCGTGCTTGAACCTTAATTGGATATAAGCACGAAAATAAGTTGAAATGAAATGAAATGTGTGTGTGTAGTTTTTATTAATAAATAATAATGAGGCAAAATGTTATGAATATAAAATACGAAATGTTATGAATATAAAATACGAAATGTTATGAATATAAAATACGAAATGTTATTAATATGAAATTCGAAATGCTATGAATATAAAAGGACATTGGCTTATATTAATTTGTATTATAAAATTATTCATTGTATGGAAAGAAAATAAGCATGACATTGCATAGATACCCTTTGTAAAAACTGGTGTACAAGGTACAGATCTATTTTCAATTAAATTGTTACACAAATTCTAATCATATCTTGATAAATATTTTAACGATTTATGTGCGATACTGAATTCATTTTAACACTGAATTTTGTTTCATCAACAGAAAAAAATTGTTAATATCATTGACGAGGTCTTTGGTTCATTACATACCTTATAAAAAATATATAGATTAACTTAAAAGCCCATTAGCCTATATTGAATACGTAAGTTATAAAATACAATGTGGAACTTAACAAATTGAAAACAAGTTTGTTCTTGTTTAACGATACCACTAGAGCACATTGATGTATTAATCATCGGCTATAAGATGTCAAATATTTGGCAATTTTGACATATAGTCTTAGAGAAAAAACCCGCTATATTGTTTTAGTAGTAGCAATGGATCTTTAATATGCACAATCCCACAGACAGGATAGCACATACAACGGCTTTTGATATACCAGTCGTGGTGAACTGGCCGGAACGAGAAGTAGCAAGAAAAGAAAATTAATATTAACAAGACCTCGGCTTTCTAATGGGCCCACCGACGGGGAGCGATCCCAAATCAACCGCGCATCAAGCGAGCGCTTTACCAGTGGACTACACCCCGCCCCGTATAAACAAACTGAAGGCAGAAAACGAAATTCACCTTATACATAACATGCAAACTTACCTTCGACTGTTCTAGTGCCGATTATGGCATCCAAGTTTACATTTCTATACTCCTGGTGAAAAAAGTGTAGCGCGGAGTTCAGTGCTCGAATGGCAGAAGCCAGCTGACTTTCGGTACTGTTGCCGGTGTCAAGCACGACCTCGGTCAGATGGACGCTCGGACAGACGGAAAACAGCAGCAGCAACCCCAGACTCGCGCACGTTCCCGGCCTCATTCTCTCAAGGTGCGCGACTTTCTCGAAAATGTCTCATGACTTTCGCGACCATCTTACAAAACGGTCGCCAAGTCGCACCCCTGTTGACACGTGGTCATGGCATACGACGATTTGCGAGTGTTCTATTGGTTATTTACTACTGTCCGTTTGATCCCACACTGATGAGCGTAGGTGACAGTGATCTTTTGTGTCGGGAGAAAACATTCAGACGACGACAGTTCCAGCCCTTCTGTGACGAACCTATCGTAGTGGCACCGCGATTCCATCGATTTCACACAGACGCACACACACTCTTGGCGTTGTTGTTTCCACAGAGCGATAATAGGGATCGCACGCGGTTCAATGCATGCATATGTTGTTTGAATAATGCACGACCCGGAAACGAACTTTGTGTTCATTTGAGATTTAAAAAAAAAATACTTTAGGATAACAACCACACAAAAAATGGTGTTTTTCCGGTAACGTGTCGAAACCAAATTAGGTAGAGTAGATCGGGGTTTTTATTTAATTTTTTTTTTTTTTAAATTCTTTATTAGGTTTTGTTTGTTGGGGTGGGGGGTGGGGGGGGGGGGGGGGGGGTTGGGGGGAGTTTGGGGTTTGTTGTTTTTTATTTGTTGGCTTTCTTTTATTTTTGGTTGCATTTTGGGGGGTTTTGTGGGGTGGGTTCTTGTATATTTGTTTTTATATTTTTTATTTGTTTCACTATATTTGCCCATACGTATTATTTTTTTAAAATTGAAAAAAAAGTAATACATCGGAAAAAAAGTTAGTACCGAAATCTAGACTTTAAATTTTGTATAGGTGGATGTATTACCAAATAGCATCTCGTCTGGCTCTAAATTTGAAGTGCATCTACCTCTGATAGAGAAGTTTAAAGTGTCTCGAAGGAAGGAAGGAAATGTTTTATTTAACGACGCACTCAACACATTTGTTACGGTTATATGGCGTCGGAAATATGGAATGAATGAATGAATGAATGAATGAATGAATGAATGTTTAACGACACCCCCAGCACGAAAAATACATCGGCTATTGGGTGTCAAACTATGGTAATGCAAACAAATAAGGTGATGATCAACATCAATATAACAATTCAAGATTTAAATAAAAACAGTGTAAAGAACTGTGCAAAAATATTGGCTGTATTGGCCATTCTCAAAGAGAATGTTACACCCCTGCACCACGGTGAGGTTATAGCATGCGCAGGGGACGAAGATATGGTTACGGTCCACGCCGATATTGAGAGAGGAAACCCGCTGTCGCCACTTCGTGGGCCACTCTTTTTCTATTAGCAGCAATGGATCGTTTATATGAACCATCCCATAGACAGGATAGCACATACCACGGCCTTTATGTACCAGTCGTAGTGCACTCTCTGGAACGAGAAATAGCTTAATGAGCCCACTTACGGGGATCGATCCCAAACCTACCACGCATCAAGCGAACGCTTTATTACTGGGCTACGTCTCGCCCCAAAGTGCCTCGAATGCCGTAGGCGAGATGTGTAACAGGATCTGTGATCATAAAAAATATTGTGTTTGGTTTTTTCAATGAATTCCTGCCATTTGATTTAAACCAGTGTTGCTGGTATCATGATGCTTGGCAGTTATCTAGTACGCCATAAAAATAAGCTTGCCAATTCTTGTGCGAACATTCTCTCTCGATGTCTTTCATTTTCATTCCATTTCAACTTATTTTCGTGCTTATATCCAATTAAGGTTCAAGCACGTTGTCCTGGGCACACACCTCAGCTATCTGGGCTGTCTGTCCAGGACAGCGAGTTAGTTGTTAGTGGTTAGTGAGAGAGAAGAGAGTGTAGTGGTCTTACACCTACTCATTGAGTCTTTAAAAACTCTAGGTGGGAGTCGGTTCCGGGCTGCGAACCCTGTACCTACCAGCCTTATGTCCGACGGCTTAACAACGACACCACCGAGGCCGGTTACGATGTCTTTCTAATTCTTCCAAAGAATCCATAATTTGATAAATAGATATTGGGATGAAGAACTCGAAGAGCAAAAGAATTACACCGTTTGGGACACTTTTTATGTTTCAAGTATCGTACAGGTGCAGATGGAGTGGAAGTGTACTAGGGGGTGTACCTTCCCTCCCCCTTGAACATCGAAATACCCCCGAAATGCTCTGCTATGCTTTGCAGATTAGAATTTTCTTTTTCATGTGTTCTGGGGTAAAGGATGTTGGGGAATCTAGGGTTGTTGTTTTGTTGTTGTTGTTGTTGTTTTTTGTTGTTTTGCAGGTAGTTGTTTTAGAATGATGGTGGATATGTAATATCTTGGTTGTTTTGGTGCTTCTGAGGACGATAAGTAATATATATGAGAAAAAAAGAAAGAAATGTTTTATTTAACGACGCACTCAGTACATTTTATTTACGGTTATATGGCGTCAGACATATGGTTAAGAAACACACAGATATAGAAAGAGGAAACCCGCTGTCGCCACTTCATGGGCTACTCTTTTCGATTAGCAGCAAGGGATCTTTATGTGCACCATCCCACAGACAGGATAACACATACCATGGCCTTTGATATACCAGTCGTGATGCACTGGCTGGAGCGAGAAATAGCCCAATGGGCCCACTGATGGGGATCGATCCCAAACCGACCGCGCATCAAGCGAACGCTTTACCACTGAGCAACGTCCTGCCCCTGGTTGTTTTTGATGTTTCTGAGGAAGATGGCCAGATAAGTAATATATATGAGGGTATCAATTGAATAATGTAGGTGTAATTTTCGAACGTTGCGCCCACACCCTATACGAATCCTGTACCCGCTCCTGTTTGGTTTTATTTTATGTATTTTGTATGGATTTAAAACAGCAGCCTGATTTATCTACATTGATTTGGATGAAACGTTAGCTGCCTGTGTTTGCATTGCTGACAAATATTCTCCAGTCAGTTGCGTACGTTAAACTTGGTTATATTGGCTTTCGATATACAACTGCCGCTAAATGCGTGTACAAATCTCATCAAATACCATCTCTCTTCCGAAAAGCAAACCGTTGTCTTCCGGTTGCAGACATTATAGCGACAACGATATCGCATAAAATGTTACTTCCTGTCGTGAATATGCGAACCGATTTCTGGCATCTGCTGTGATTTTTATCAGATAACAAGCGCTGTTTTATGGTGCGAGCCTGCGCTATTGACATTCTTTTTTTTTTTTACTTTACTACCAATAACCAATGCTCGTAATGGACGTGTTGGCAAAATGCCACACATGTTGATGTCATATTGTTATCACGTGATTAAGCATGCATATGTAAGCAGACGTGTGAACTGTGTCGTAAATTCGTAATGAAAGATACAATTGTGGTATGCATTTGTACCTATTAACTCGTACTTTATCAACTGCACCAGTTATAAGAGTCTGCAATATAAACAAGACAGTATAAGGAATAGGATTAGCTTTATACTGCATACTGATATCATTAACAGGGTCGTAGCTAGGATTTTTGTGGGGAAAAAATTTGATATTTTTTTTTTGGGGGGGGCAACACTAGTTAATAGTTAAAAACTTCTCAAACGGTTAAGAAGAGAATTTTCTTTAAGTTACTATAATTTGTTCCGGACTTGCCCCCTCCCCCCTCCCCTCCGCTAGCTACGGCCCTGATTAAGGGGGGAAAAACCGTCATATTCGTACGAGTCATGGGAGCAGGGGGAACTGCCCTCCTCCCCTTAAGGTTGGAACAAATCCTCAAACTCGGGCAAAACAGAGATATTCTGGCAAAATGGGCTTTCCTGAAACCTTTTCACCGTGTATTTCCATCATTCTAAGGGCGGGACGTAGCCCAGTGGTCAGAGCCGGATTAAGCAACTGCGGGGCCCGTAGCAAAACATAGCATAGGCCCCTACTACTGGCTAGTTACAAAAGTAAACGTACCCCCCCCCCCCCCCCCTCAACCCACGCCCACTATTATTATAGCTTTACATACTACATAATCACACCTTAATGTTTGAACAATCAGTCAGATGTATTGTCGAAACAAAAGGAATCTTGCCAACAGTATTAAAAACCAGTGCAAATGCCATTAAACTATAATGTAACTGCGTGTATGCCCCGAAAACGTGGGTCAAAGTTTAGGCCAGTAGACAAGTGTGATTCAGGCTCCGATTATCAAATTACCAATGACAACACAGTCGCGCGTGCGTTTTTATGCCGGGACAGAATTTCTATCTATCAATTGCACGCGCCCTTCACTTTTAGCACGCCGTGCTCGTGCTGTATAAAGTTTAAACTAAAAAAAAAAAGCCCTGAAAGCGCGGGGCCCCTGAAAGCATTTGCTACATCTGCTACGTTGTTAATCCGGCACTGCTAGTGGTACAGCGATAGTTCGATGCGCGGTCGGTGTGGGATCGATCCCCGTCGGTGGGCTCATTGGTCTATTTCTCTGGCCGTGGTGTGTGCTATCCTGTCTGTGGGATGATGCATATAAAAGAGCCCGTTCGTCTATGTTTAATCCCAGTAGAGCACTTGCCCTGGATAGTAGTTCTACTCGGTATCAGGACATATCTGACCTCGGTACCTATATATATATATATATATACAGTCGAACCTGTCTATGGCGGCCACTCGTGGGACATGACAAAAGTGGCCGCCATAGAGGTGGCCGCCGTATGCAGGTCATATATAAGTCCGAACTGCAATGTCACTTACGTCACCTCGCTCCCCACTTAGTGTACCTGCGACGATGTTGTGCCTATGCCTGAATGAATCCAGCCACCCATTTGACGCTTTGAAACTCGCTATTGCCAAATCTTCGGCACATTTTAACGCCTTCTCCTTAATCAGTGGACCGCTTACATTTATTCTACGAGCAGTGGCATCTTGGAACCATTTCCAAACCAACATGTTAATATCCTCATTGCTTGTAAGTTTTCTCTGCCCTTTTCTGTCAGATGGCTGGTTGTTATCATAATCTGCCAACACCTCCGCTTTTCTCTTTAAAATGCCATCAATCTGAGTTCTACCCACCCCGAAATGTTCAGCAATTTTTCTAGCACTCAATTTGTCTTTCTCTGATTTTTTAATGACCTCTACTCTGTTCCAACGTTAACGCGATCGGCTTACTGGGTTTAGGTGGCATTTTGAAAATAAATATCAGAAATAATCTGCAGCAGTATTTAATTCCTTCTAGAGTTGACACGTTTAACTCCAGTTGTTTTAGGCTAGATACCCTCTTATCAACTGCATTTAATGACCACCGCCGATGACTAGTACATCGCACCGTTAATCCAGATTAAAAACACTTGTTAATTAACGAACACAGCTAAGCGACCGACGACCTTTAAACGACCGCTGTTTATCAAGCCAATTAGTTATATCAACAAAAACATCTTACGGTTTTTTTTACGATTGCCGACATTTCTTTATAACTTGCACTAAAAAACAATTGTGGCCGCGATAGCAGGTTAATTTTCGCTTTTTTATGACAAAAGTGTGGCCGCTGGCCGCGTTGAGCAAGTGGTTGCCATATAGAGGTAAAATATACAGTAAAATTCATTGGGGGACCTCAGGGTGGCCGTCATGGACAGGTGGCCGCCATATGGAGGTGGCCGCGAAGGCAGGTTTGACTGTATATATATATATATATATATATATATATATATATATATATATATATATATATATATATATATATATATATATATATATATATATATATATATATATATATATATATATATATGTATGTGTATATATATATATATATATCCAGTCAAACTGGCCATTCAGGCCCAGTTGTTTTTTAAAATGTATGATGTTCAAACAATGAATCATCTTAATGGTTGTTTTAGAAATAATTGCACCACAAAGAGTGGGCAAGCGAAATAGAGCCCTATTTTTAGTTTTGAGTGGTTTGTTGACCTCTTTAGCCATGCTTGATTTGTTGAAATGTTAAATGTTTCTGATGAAATGTTTAGGTTTAGTTATCTCGTGGAATGCCTACAATTAGATGGTTTATTCGAATGTTTAAGCTTGGTCTGATGCAATATTTAGACTCATTTTGGTTGGTTGAAATGCTTAGGCCAAGTTGCCCTGTTCTAGTATTTAGACTTAGTTAGATTATTGTAATATTTAGGCTTAAGTGGACTATTAGAATATTTAGGTTCAGTTGGACTGTTGGAATATTTAGTCTTAGTTGGACGTTTGGACTATTTGGGCTTAGTTGGACTATTGGAATATTTAGGCTTAGATGATTTATTGGAATATTTAGGATTAGTTGGACTATTGCAATATTTAGGCTTAGTTGGTCTATTGGGATATTTAGGCTACGTTGAACTGGTGGAATGTGTAGGCTTAATTGATTGGTTGCACTGTATATAATTAACAGATTTGTTGGAATATATATGTTCTAGACTTAGCTCGTTTGTTGAAATGTTTAGTCTTAGCTGACCTATCGGAGCATTTGGTCATAGTTGGTCCGTTAGAATATTTAGTCTTAGTTTGACTGTTATAATACTAATTTAGGTTTAGTTGGTCTCTTGGGTAGTTTTTGTAAACATAGCCAAAGTAAATTGTGTTGGTGGAAGGAATTTACAAAACTTAATGTTTTAAAAAAAATAGTTTTTGCAAAATTTGTTTTTCATATGAATGTTAAATGACTAATAGATCCGATGTTATACATTTGTAATGCTAATAAATAGGTTTTTCACAGTGACTACCGCTGTGTTAGCTATTTCCTCTATTGTTGGCTGCTGCCGCTACTGCTGCTACAGAGCGGGACGTAGCCCAGTGGTAAAACTCTCGCTTGATGCGCGGTCGGTTTGGGATCGATCCCAGTCGGTGTGCCCATTGGGCTATTTCTCGTTCCAGCCAGTGATCAACGACTGGTATATCAAAGGCCGTAGTATGTGCTATCCTGTCTGTGGGATGGTGCATATAAAAGATCCCTTTCCGCATTAGGAAAAATGTAGTGGGTTTCCTCTGATGACTACGAGTCAGAATCACCAACTGTTTGACATCCAATAGCCGGTGATTAATTAATCAATGTGCTCCAGTGGTGTCGTTAAACAAAATAAACTTTAGTTTGTTGCTGCTGCTGCTGGCGCAGCTACTGCTGCTATTGTTGCAACTACTGGTAGTGTTGCTGCTGCAGGTGGTGGTGCTGCTACTGCTGCTGCTGCTGCTGGTGGTGCCGCTATTGCTGCTACTGTTGCAACTACTGGTAGTGTTGCTGCTGCTGCTGCTGGTGGTGCCGCTACTGCTGCTACTGTTGCAACTACTGGTAGTGTTGCTGCTGGTGCCGCTACTGCTGCTGGTGGTGGTGCCGCTACTGCTGCTGCTGGTGGTGGTGCCGCTATTGCTGCTACTGTTGCAACTACTGGTAGTGTTGCTGCTGCTGGTGGTGGTGCCGCTACTGCTGCTGCTGCTGCTGGTGGTGCCGCTACTGCTGCTACTGTTGCAACTGCTGGCAGTGTTGCTGCTGCTGCTGGTGCCGCTACTGTTGCTGCTGCTGCTGCTGCTGCTACTGCTGCTGCTGCTGCCGCTACTGCTACTGCTGCTGCTGGTGCCGCTACTGCTAGTAGTGTTGCTGCTGCTGGTGGTATTGACATTACATTGTTGTGGTGGCTGTACTGCTGCTGCTGTATTGTAACCGTTTATAGAAGTGCTGCTGCTGCTGCTGCTGCTACTACTACTACTACTACTACTACTACTACTACTACTACTACTACTACTACTACTACTACTACTACTACTACTACTACTACTACTACCACTACTACTACTACCACTACTACTACTACTACTACTACTACTACTACTACTATCGCACTGGAGTGTTTATACTGATTTACAGACCTTTTTTCGCTGGAATGTGATGGTCGTAATAGAAATGACTAGAACTGACGGACTTCAAGTATGTCAGATGTATTTAATTGTTGTACATGTCATCTACATTTAACATTAGCAATAAGTCAGATGTATTCAATTGTTGTGCATGTCATCTACATTTAACATTAGCAATACGTCACATCTATTCGGTTGTTGTACGTCATCTACATTTAACATTAGCAATACGTCAGATGTATTCAATTGTTGTACATGTCATCTACATTTAACATTAGCAATAAGTCACATGTATTCAACTGTACATGTCATCTGCATTTAACATTAGCAATAAGTCACATGTATTCAACTGTACATGTCATCTGCATTTAACATTAGCAATAAGTCAGATGTATTCAACTGTACATGTCATCTGCATTTAACATTAGCAATAAGTCAGATATAGTCAATTGTTGTACATGTCATCTACATTTAACATTAGCAATAAGTCAGATGTATTCAATTGTTGTACATGTCATCTACATTTAATATTAGCAATAAGTCAGATGTATTCAATTGTTGTGCATGTCATCTACATTTAACATTATCAATACGTCACATGTATTCGGTTGTTGTACGTCATCTACATTTAACATTAGCAATACGTCAGATGTATTCAATTGTTGTACATGTCATCTACATTTAACATTAGCAATAAGTCACATGTATTCAACTGTACATGTCATCTGCATTTAACATTAGCAATAAGTCAGATGTATTCAACTGTACATGTCATCTGCATTTAACATTAGCAATAAGTCAGATGTATTCAATTGTTGTACATGTCTTCTACATTTAACATTAGCAATAAGTCAGATGTACTCAGCCGGGGTTCTAATTATGGAAGTCAACAGAATTTCGAAAATAATAAAACAACAATGCTGCATAATGCTGCATATTTACCATAATATTCATTATAATGTTGTTGGGGTTTTTTATGATGGCTGCTCTTAACATTTTCGAATTAATAATAAAATGCAACAAGAATATTCGAATTTGAATATTTAATGTTTTACTGGTTAAATTAACACACGCCCCCATAATTGTTCTTTTGTTTCCTAGTATAATTATCTCCGGAAATAGCGATATTTCGGTCTTGATAAGGTTGTTGAGTTTTCTCCGCCTTTGTAATGTTTCTGTGATATTTTGATATTTTGGTCTTCTTCTAAAGTACTTGATACTTGTATGTGAACATTTTTGTTTTAATGATGGCCTGTGGCATACAAGCGATGTAAATAACGCATTTCTTTAACATAATTTAAGTCTTATCCTGAAGAAATATAAGTAACGTTTGTTTCCTTAGTAAAACTACGTATGTCTAAAAAGTCAAAAAAACTTTAACCCTTATTTCGGGCAGGACGTAGACCACTGGTAAAGCGCTCGCCTGATGCGCGGTCGGTCTAGGATCGATCCCCTTGGGTGGGCCCATTGGGCTATTTCTCGTTCCAGTCAGTGGACCACAACTGGTATATCAAAGGCCGTGGTATGTGCTGTCCTGTCTGTGGGATGGTGCATATAAAAGTTCCTTGCTAGTAATGAAACAATGTAGCGGGTTTCCTCTCTATGACTGTCCAAATGACCATATGTTTGACATCCAATAGCCGATTATTAATAAATCAATGTGCTCTAGTGGTATCGTTAGACAAAACAAACTTTAACCTTTTTCCTGACACCACTATGGAGAGAGAGAGAGAGAGAGAGAGAGAGAGAGAGAGAGAGAGAGAGAGAGAGAAAGAACACATTTTATTTTTCGGTTATATGGCGTCAGGCATATGATTAAGGACCACACAGATATTGAGAGAGAAAACCCGCTTTCGCCACTTCAAGGGATCTTTTATATGCACCATCCCACAGACAGGGTAGCACATAACACGGCCTTTGATATACCAGTCGTGGTGCACTGGGCCCACAGACGAGGATCGATCCCAAACCGATCGCGCATCGAGCGAGCGCTTTACCAGTGGGCTACGAGGGTTTTGGTTGTAATCACTCTTATTAGTGGTTTCTGTCAGTGTTGGTGTGATCAATCAGTATCATATGTGAGAAGGTCATTAAGAACGATTTGTCAGCACCGGTTCTACTCGCCACACCTCGCTCGCAGTTTTGCACACAAATAGAAACACGAACCATTCCAATCAATAGATCAACAATTATTTCAGTAAATAATGTATCAAACATTATCACAGATGATGATGATGATGCTATAATTGTACTGTTGTTAATGCTGTGTTAAATTTGTTTGGCTTTTTTATTGTTGTGGTGGTGGCGGTGGTGGTGGTGATAGTGGCGATGATGGTGGTTTTAGTTTTGGGAAAGTATTGCTATGTTTTGTTGTAAAACAAACCCCATAAAACTCCCCAACAAAACAACCAGCACTGTATTCAAATAATTTATATACAAACACATAGCATCATTAATTACCAACACATATCAATGGTCACTTTTATTACAAATAGAAAAAAAATGCACACCAGGAGAAAGTAAAAAGATGACGGTGGGGTTTTTTTGGTTGTTTTTTTTTAGGGCTGGGGGTATGTGTTTTCAATATTACGATGTTTGGTGATTGTCTTCCTCCGTCACTCCTCCCTCTCTCTCTCTCTCTCTCTCTCTCTCTCTCTCTCTCTCTCTCTCTCTCTGTGTGTGTCTCTCTCTCTCTCTCTCTCTCTCTCTCTCTCTCTCTCTCTCTCTCTCTCTCTCTCTCTCTCTCTCTCTCTCTCTCTCTCTCTCTCTCTCTCTCTCTCTCTCTCTCTCTCTCTCTCTCTCTCTCTCTCTCTCTCTCTCTCTCTCCACTTTACCATATAGACGTCAGAAGTGGGAGGATGTACTCCTATGTGTATGGACCTCACATACTATGTACATGCATACCTTAACAAGATGGAGTTGGTAAACAGGTGTGCTACAACGGGCGTGTTTCTTTTCTAGTTTCTTTCAAAATCCTGTTGTACATAATACCCTCTTTTCCTCAATTTGATTGTTATTAAAATACACTTGTATACGAATTGTATATGTATACATTACTATTATATTATAATTAAGTGATTGTCGTCATTATATTGTATGTATTTAGGAGAGGGCCTAGTAAGTTGGCAAACTTGTGCCCAATCTTTTTGTTGTTTATGCAATAAAATATGTTTTCAATCAATGTATTTGGCCATAGCGAAAACAAACCAAAACTATCATGAATCATCAATCATCAACTGAACGAGTCTAACCCCACGGCTTCAACCAAGCAACATAACGCAGAAAATATTATTTCAGATGTGTATGACTAGACGTTTCTGACGTTTAACCGTTAACACCAAGAGGAATTGGCATTTATATAATTATATGACACTGCACAGCGCCCAAATTGGTAAAAGTGACAAGTGTCCGACTTTAGTAAATGACACGGTGTGTGAAATACTAGCCTCGGTGGTGTCGCGGTTAAGCCATCGGACATAAGGCTGGTAGGTACAGGGTTCGCGGCCCAGTACCGGTTCACACCCAGAGCGAGTTTTATCGACTTAATGGGTAGGTGTAAGGCCACCACATCCTCTTCTCTCTCACTAACCACTAACAATTAACAACTAACCCATTGTCCTGGACAGACAGCCCAGACATCTGAGGTGTGTGCCCAGGTCAGCGTGCTTTAACTTTAATTGGATATAAACTCGGAAAAAAAAAAAGAGAGATGAAAACAAAAACTTAAGGCAGGATCTTCCTCAGTCGGTAGAGTGCTCACCTGAGGTGCTTAAGTCAAAGGATCGAATCCCGATGCTGGACCCATTCTTTAGTTGGGTTTTTACTGTCCAAATCAAAGTTAAAGTTAAACTTATTAATCATCGGCCATTAGATTATCAAACTTTTGGTAATTTTGACATAATAGTCTTAGGGAGGAAACACGCTACCTTTATCTGTTAGTAGCAATGGATCTTTTTATATGCATCATCTTGCGGACAGGATAGCACATACCACGGCCTTTTAATAAGCCAGTCGTGGTGCACTGGCTGGAACGAACAATAGACCAATGGTTCCACTGACGGGGATCGATCCTATACCTGACCGTCCCAACTAGTGTCTCACAGCTGGTGTATCAAAGGTCGTCTTATGTACTGTTCTGTCTGCAGGAAAGTGTATGCAATTAGATGAATGCATATTGTACAAATAAAACCAAATTTATTATGCATAACTCCGCACTAATAATACACTTGGTCATGAAAGTTTCAGCACCGTATTAGAACGCTAGGAAACTTTCAGTGTATAATTTTAAAAGAATTTTTATTGTTTTGTTATTACGAATACATCCGACTGTGTTTGAAAACCTTTGTACACAGAATTGAGAAACAAGCATGGTCGTAACTGAATTGGATTGGATTGGATAACATATTAACGTGCCTATATTCAATTAAGTTTCAAGCACGTCTAACCCGGGCACAATCTCTGACTTTTAATTAAAAAGTTAAATCGCCAAACATAAAAAGGAATTGACTGCTCGGCCAAATATTTATATAATCTGGAGCATTTTCGTAAGAACAGACCAAAAATAAATGAGAGAAAGAAGAGAGGATCGGACTATTTAACAATATTGAAAAAAAAGAGGTAATTTTGACTTAAAATTTTTAACGAAGGTCTACAAGTTTAATGTTCGATCTATATCTCGTCTGCATGCCGTCAAGAAAACCCCTGGAGTGATGGTAACTGAATTAAGCAGGTTAGAAAAATACGAAAATGTTATCTTTTTTTAGTTTGGAACAATTACTTCCTTTTTTGTCTTGCTGAGTAAGACCAAATATGATTTTACCTTAATTGTGTTATATACTACAAATATTGTGTTACACCCCACCTTTTTTTTATTTTAGGCCATAGACATGGTCCTGGCCATATTCACGACCCTGTTAAGACTAACTTATACCAACATTAAATATTAAATAAGATACACGCGCTGCGGTATTGCTTCTAATAGTGGTAACCGAACTCAGTTATGGCTGTTAGTTCGCGGACTCCCGGGAATCATTGTCGCCTCCCCGTTAAACTTTAATGTCATTAATTTGCGCCAGTACAAATTGATATTGGCCCGGGCTGGCGCGTTCATTGGAGAATACAATAGCTTTGTTAAAAATTGGTATAATAACGAAATCGTCTTCCGCCGGGACATTTAGTTTGGAAACGAGAGCCACGGGGAAATAAAACGTACTTGGAAACTGACAGGGAAAGTAAGCTAAAACTGTTGTGTCGATATTTTATTTATGATGCCGACTGTCTACGCCGCGTATCGCGTTATAGAAACAAATGGAGTGTTGTATCAGACAGATTCATTTTACAATGCACAGATCGAGGATTTCTTCTCCCTTATTACACGTTATTGATTTACTTACCTGTGTTTTTGATACCCACTAGTTAATACATGTTTTGGTTCCCAGCTGAAGTGTCGTTAAAAAAAATATTCCATTCATTAAGATTGTCCATTCAACATTATAATTTATTAGATATCTAATATAGTGTATAAATGTGTCATTTTAAAATGAAATAATATCTTATAATTACAACAAGATGCGTCACACATTTCATCAATGGCAGGCATGGCAGTATTCATTGATCTATTTTTAAGTTAGTTTCACGTTTAGCTTTGACATGTTGAGACGCTGTTTGTTATATGCGAGTGCTACTCTAACACGCGTGAAACGGCAACTGGGGACAAAAGATTTTTCAGTATCAGACAGGTCCGAAGATCTTGGCCAAGGGACAGACATGACAAGTGCGTCATATATGCCTCATGCCGAAAACACACATGGTACAGCCGGAGATCTTGGCCATGGGACAGACATGACAAGTGCGTCATATATGCATATGCCGAAAACACACATGGCACAGCCGAAGATCTTGGCCAAGGGACAAACATAACAAGTGCGTCATATATGCCTCATGCCAAAAACACACATGGTACAGCTGAAGATCTTGGCCAAGGGACAGACATGACAAGTGCGCCATATATGCCTCATGCCGAAAACACACATGGTACAGCTAAAGATCTTGGCCAAGGGACAGACATGACAAGTGCGCCATATATGCCTCATGCCAAAAACACATCGAACCTGGGTCTGAGTCTGCCTAGTATGGTACCATTCCAAAAGGAAATGCACTGAATCGAACTTGACAAAACACACCGCATCTGATTTGGCACTAACTATAGCCCTAAGTTCAGCCAGTCGTTTTTCGCAAACGTTTGCGAACTATTTTGATTGGTTCCAAAAATGGTCATTCAGTTCAATGGGTAGCGTAAAAACCAGTCTAGTAAACGTTAGTGACAAACGGCTTACTGAACTTATTCCAGATCTGGGCCCCATTCCACGAAGAGATTTTAGCGTTAAGATCACTTTAATGCATAACTACCTTCTACACTTAAGGCGGTCTTAGCGCTAAGATCGCTTCGTGGAACGGGGCCCTGGAAGCAGACGACATATAAAACAATGCGTTATAAATAGTTTGACAACGCCGGACTCACCAGACCCAAACCCAGATCTAGTTCCGGTGTGTTTCGGAGCATAAGAAGAAAGCAATGTAATTATCGAGGTCAACTCCTGAGTTTGGTCCCTCATCTGAAGACTATCTTGGATCCGATATTCTCACTTCCTGTTTATCGAGTTGGCCCGTAATTAATATTTGTGTGGCCAATTTGGCGACGCCTTCAATTACATTAAATCATTTCTGCTCACGTGAACCCGTGTTTCTAATCTAATTTTCAGTTCATTGTCTTTGACGTTAAAGAGTTAAAAGCTCTTAAGTCGTCCCGCAAACTGGGAACAATCAGCGGCTTTGTAACGTTTTATGAAGAGGATTCTCGTCGATCAGATCGTAAGCTCATAAAGTGAAAAAAAGAACAAGTTACCGTTTCAAGGCACTTAATGTATTTTCAGTTCCTAGAGTGTTAGGCCATTTGATGAAAACAAACGTCAACATATATTATTTAACTAAACGGTACACGACTCATAAGAAACACACACACACACACACACACGCACACACACACAGACACACATACACGGAGAGAGAGAGAGAGAGAGAGAGAGAGAGAGAGAGAGAGAGAGAGAGAGAGAGACGCTTTACCGTTGAGTCACATCCCACCCCCACGCTATAACATAGGAGAGAAGAAACATTCATGAAACGAAAATCCACATAGCCATGCAGGACCGCGTGCTCACATATCGTTTGGTTTGGTTTCCTACGAGGAACTAACTTTTTTCAGTTGAAAAGAGTAACTTAATACGTCACATCCCCGCCTTCATTGTCAAATCTACACATTCGCCCTTGTAAATAACAAATGCAAGGGTGGCCAAAATGCGATCACATTTTCTTTATATCCTATTATCCAGTTACATATGGTTGAAAAACTGTTTTATTTAAATGTTAGAAATTGCTATAGTCAAAATTAAACTTCTGGATTCGTGTCTCTATGTTGTTGGTCTTAAGATGCTACAACTTCGACGTATATCCATTTATATATTGTTTTGTTTTGTGGGTTTTTTCATCTTGTTCATATATAAAAATAAAAATAAAAAGCTTGGTTCTGGTGAAGTGCATTTTTGCGACTTCAGATTTTCTTTTCATGTCTGTAATGTAAGTTGAGGAGTTTAAAATATACGCTTTTTAAATATACTGAACACAAAAAGAAACGCATATCAGGTATTCAAGGTTATGGTTAGTATATCAATCAGAATACATTTACTTGATTACAAATGCTTCATTCTGTGAAATGGTAAACGGTATATTAGCATGTTATTCTCCAATATCTCGGTATGTGTTAATCTCTTCTTAGAAAACACAATTACATTGTTTATGCACGGGGTTTTTTGGTATTCATTATATCTCGGTTGGGTTGGAATTGCAGAGATATTATATCATCGCATTGTAATAACAACACATACAATAAAGAAAATGCCAAGGACAAAATATCGAATATAATCACCAGCAAAACAGAAGCCATGGAGAATTACAAGCTCCACGGCATTGCCGATTTCCGGGATCAAATGCATTTCTTTTATTTCCTATTGATTTCAGTAAATTCATCTTACAAAAACGTCTTTAAAAATACCTTTATCCTCTAGATCCAACTATTTATAGTTAATGACGTTTTTTAAAAGGTATTCTTTATCTCCGCATGGGTATATCAAACATCAAACCAACTTCCTTTTCATTATTAAGAGCATAAGTCGTACTATCTTTTCATCTGCAAACATTACCATCCATGAAATATAAAACCACGTGGCTGTCAGTATGATGATGTTTGATTTTAAGTAATAGCTTCCTTATCGACACTATGATTAATATGAAAGGGAAATGAACTTGTAGAATTAATCCAGCCTATCGTTTTCTTGAATACAAAAATAAAATATTCAGTGATCAGCGACAATCATCATTCAGATTGTTCTTCATGGATGACGCAGAATATATCAACAAATAGATTGTTGTTCACTCATTAAAGACGCAATGTCCAGTTCATGTTTAATATGTAAGTATTTGGAATAGCAACAGGCTTACATTCCTTCCGATGACTTGTCGTTGGTTTATTTATTTTCCCTGCTGTTTTCAATCTGCTTTAAATTAAATTTATCTATCTATTTATCTATCTGTCGGTCTGTCCGTCTGTCTGTCTATCGATATATCTGTGTATATATCAAATTTATATAAGTATCCATCCATCCATCCATCCATTCATCTATCTGTTTGTCTATATATATATATATATATATATATATATATATATACACACACACACACACACACACACACACACACACACACACACACACACACATATATATATGTTAATAATAATATGCATGTGGTTGAGTTAAATAGCATCCTTTTTATGGATGCCTCGATAGCTCAGAGCACATTGTGGTTAGTCTAACAATTTGTGGGCGATTCGGTGTCACAGGTTCGAGTCCCAGCAACGGCATGGGACAATTTGTGAGGCCAGAAAGAATTTAATTATCCCCTGTGCCAGTGTGTTAATATCTATGTATGTAACCGTCAACCTCAACATACATACAATATATAGATATTCATACATCAATACATACATATATAGATAGATAAACAGACAGAGCGAGTTGTAACAATTCAGTGGGTAGGTGTAACGTCACTACATCCTCTTCCCTCTCTCTAACCACTAACAATTAACAATTAACCCACTATCCTAGACAGACAGCTCACGATAGCTGATGTGTGTGTGTGTGTGTGTGTGTGTGTGTGTGTGTGTGCCCAGGACAGCGTGTTTGAACCTTAATTGGTTATAAGCATGAAAATAAGGTGAAATGAAATGAACCTGGTATATAAGTGGCAGCATACCACATGCACAATAGTTACCATTTAGTAATAAAAATAACGAGTATGGGAACTCTTTGACAGGCTTCCGCCAGAACGTGAACGACAAAACCGTTATCGGTGACGAAGGCCGTATCTCTGCACAATGTAGAGTCGAATGGGTATTTTGCAAAATAGTGGTTGATATTCAATTAATCTATATCTAGTGTCTTGTCTATAGGATTTGTTTGTTTTTTGTTGTTGTTGGGGGTTTTTTTGTTGCATTTACCATAGTTTGACACCCAATAGCCGATGTATTTTTCGTATTTTTGTTTATAGGAGGACAGCCACTCCGGGGAGTTCCTTTACTGGTGTGAGGGTACATGCTCTTAATTTTTGTTTTCGCCTGTGGCGATATTAATTGTGTTAGAAGGCCGTGTGCAGTTCTAATTGCACTTAGCCCAGATGGGCGATTGTTACGTAATACCTCCGCGCGACCGTACACTCTTAGCCCAGGTGCGGAGCCATGTGGCGAGTAGTTACGTAATACCTCTGGAGTGCGGTTTTTACAACCGTGATTTGGCGACGATGGCGTCAGTAAGTCTGACAATCAGAGAGAAATAATACCGCTTGGTCGCGGTGGGAATATCAGATGATAGGGGGAGGTACCGCCTTGTACCCACAGGCGAATTCTGATTTATAATAAATAGCTAGTTTTTAGAGATATCGAGGGGAACCAGAAAAGGAAGGCTTCCCGGGAACGTTGTCCGTTTGGACTGGTAAATATTTTATTTCTGCTCTGTGTATAACCTTGATGTGATTGATGTGACTTTTAATATTTTAATACTGTATTATACCAATATTCTTTAGACAGTGTCTTCGGTCATCTGACGAAGTAAATCGTAGTCTTACTGTTCTATATTTTATACGAGTAGTTGGTAATATAAAGCTTAGCCAGTCATCCTAGAAGACCTAGGTAAACTGTAGGTTATTGTCTTTATTGTGATAGGTACCAGTATTAATTCTGTGTTACAAGGTTACTGAATGAGTAGTTAGGGTTAATTAAAATTAACCAGTTAGGAATAGAGCTGTAATTCCTTTATTAATTAAGTTCCCCAAGAAGCGTTTCTCAATTATCACACGTTACTGAACGAGTAGTAAGGGTTAATTAAAAATTAACCAGTTAGGAATAGAGTGGTAATTCCTTTATTAATTAACTTATCCTGGAAGCGTCTCAATTATCACACGTGTGGGTGTTGTGTCACGGTGAAGTGATTCGCATATTGTGTAACTAGACACCTAGAGATTAACTAATTAAGTGATCAGTTCTGGGTTGTTATTATTGTTGTTATTAATTAACTACTACGGCTGTACATTTGTCAGCGTAGGTTAATACAGATTCCAAAGTGTATTGTGTTTTTGTTGTGTTTCTAGTGAACTAACGTGCTATAATAATATATACTTTATATACGATCGTATCTCTGATCATACCTAGACGAGCCATACTAGGGTTTAACCGCCTGTTACAGAGAGATCTAATAGATATACAGTTAGGAGAGATATTTTGATAATCGTGTTTTATTCAGTTACGGGTATTATAGAATCCCCGTGACAGGAGGAGAAAATTGGGGCGCTCGTCCCGGATCTGAAACGGGACATTCATATTTAAAAAAGTATTGTTTGTAAATGGGGGCTTTATAAATTATTTTTACAAATTTACCAGAAGTAGCAACGTTGTTCACTAGAAAATTAATTAATAATAAGTGCGTCATATCTAAACATGGATAAGAATTTGCTGGATAGGCCTACGCTCAGTGTAGTGGAGATTAAGCGAGCACGTAAGGCCGAGTTAGTTGAAATCGCGGGTGAGCGAGAAATTGATTTAACATCAGCTAAAACCTTAGGAGATATAAGGACAATTATTATCCAGGAAGTTTTTGGTGATAGTCCTGTTATGGAAGAAAGTGAGATTGTTCCAGAGATAGAGATAAGTGACTTGAGTATGGAACAACAGTTAGCTTTTAAAAAGCTTGAGTACGAAAGAGAAGAACGTGCATTAGATAGAGAGAGAGAAAGAGAAAAAGAAGATAGAGATAGAGAAAAGGAAGATAGAGATAGAGAGAGAGAGAGAGAAAGAGAAGAGAGGGATAGAGAAGATAGAGAGGGAGAGAGAGAAGAGAGAAATAGAGAAGATAGACATAGCGATAGAGAAAGAGAGAGAGGGAGAGAGAGAGAGAGAGAGAGAGAGAGAGAGAGAGAGAGAGAGAGAAAGAGAAGAGAGGGATAGAGAATTCCAGTTAGAAAAATTAAAAGTGGAACATGAGTTAAAGTTGAATACTGAAGAAGTCAGACCAGAAGCCGGAAATGGGTTTAACATGTCGGAGGCTTATAGATCAGTGCCGGTATTTGATGACCAGGAGGTAGATATGTTCTTTCAACTTTTTGAACGGGCCGCTAAGCAGCTAAATTGGCCGCAGTCTAAGTGGACATTGTTAGCCGTGTCTACGTTTAAGGGGAAGGCTAGTATAGCTTATAATTCAATGAGTGATGCGCGAGCAACTCAGTACGACCTAGTTACGGCTGCAGTGTTGAGGGCTTATGAATTACGACCTGAGGATTATCGTTTACGGTATAGCGAGTTGAGAAAAACGCAGGGTCAGTCTTATAGTGAGTTTGTGGCTAAGAAGGCAGGGATGTTTGATAAATGGGTGATTTCTCATCAGGTAGAGTCATATACCGAGTTACGGGAGTTGTTGATCTTACAGGACATTAAAAATGGATTACCAGTTAGCTTACGTATTCATTTAGAGGATCGTGATGTCAGAAAGATAGAGGTGGCAGGCATAGTGGCAGATGATTACGTGTTAATACACAAAGCTCAGGCAGTACAGGGTAGCTCTTTACAACAGGGTGATAAGAAGAAATTTCAGCCAGGTTTTTCCCGGGAAAGTAACTATCGGGGAGAGTCATCTAGTTGGTCAGCTAGTCCGGCAAGGAATGCACCTGGTGGGCAAAGTAAGGATAGACCTGCATTATCAGCCAATGCACGAACTTTTCGTCCACATTGCAGTTACTGTAAAAAGGATAACCATCTTATCGGGGACTGTTTTAAAAGGAAACGTGATAATGCGCAAGTGGTCGGTTTAGTGAGGTCAGCTCCGTTAGCGAGAGAGTTAATGGTTAGTCCCATGGCAGAGAAAGTAAACCCGTATGTGTCCACTGGTATGGTTTGTGATGTGAAACAAGAGTTGTGTACTAAGGCAATATCAATCTATAGAGATACCGGGTGTAGTCAGAGTTTGATCACGCAAGAGTGTTTAGCTGGTATTGAAAATTCAGACATAGGACGTAGTTTGGCTTTAACCTCGGTTACTGGAGAAAATATGGTTGTCAGGTTACATAAGGTTTTCTTGTGTTCGAAGTTTGTGACGGGACCAGTCATTATGGGTGTTGTGAAGGACTTGCCCGTTGAAAACATAGGAGTTTTGTTGGGAAATGATTTGACTAGTCAGTGTTGTCAGCCGAAATGTGACCAGTTGTTAATTAAAGACAGCACGTTACCAATAGAAGAGTGTGAGGTTGATGAGATTAAATATCCTGCGTGTGTAAAGACTAGGGCTATGGCCAGTAGGTTAGCACGGGACCTAGAGGATATTTGTGATTTGTCTGATACGTGTGTGAGCCATGAAATTGGAGTGGATGAGGTTATCAGTAAAATGGTAGATAAGACAACTGCGGAATTAAATGTGGTGGAACCCGTTGATCTCCCGCAGAGGGGAATTGAACCAGTTGTGTTTGATAGAGGGGATTTACCTTGTAATAGACAAGAGTTAGTACTAGAGCAGGGGTCTGATCCAAATTTGTTGGCAGCTCGCACTACCTTGTTAACTGTGGACAAGGGAGTATTAATAAATAAGAGAGTTAGAGATCGGAGGTTGCCGGCGACCGAACTAGCTAGGACGCAACTGAGCCATGCTCAGAGCAAAATAAAATCAGTGTGTGATAGGAAGGCTAGGAGTCGGAATTTTAAACCAGGGGATAAGGTGCTGCTGTACCTTCCCATTAAACGGGGTTCATTACAGAACAGGTATTTCGGGCCCTATGTTGTGCACAAACGGGTTAATGAGACAGGGTATGTGATAAACACTCCTGATAGGGTTAGGAAAAGTAGGTATTGTCACATCAAATTGCTAAAAGGTTATTTTGACAGACTGCCGATAGTTCCAGAGAGACCGGTCCAAATTGAGAGTCACTCAATTTCCTGTGATGACGTCAAGACTGCAGAGGTCAAGTTGGCCAACGGCCAGATTCTAGCAGACTTGAACCCCCAGCGCACAAAGTTGACTACGTTGAAACAAGACAATGTTTCCATTTGTCAGGACCTTCCAACGGTTACCAACACCTTAAGCCAAGATGTGCGCTTGGAACCGAACGCTACACCGATTTGACAGCATGCCTATCGGAGAAAACCTGGAAAACGTGCGACGCTGAAAAAGAAGGAAACGAAGTTCCATTGGCCAGATGAATGCGAGAAGTCATTCAACCGTCTCAAGCAGATACTCTCCTCGTCTCCCGTGATGGCAGCACGAGAGTACCGAAGGCTTTTCAAGCTAGCTGTGGGTGCCAGTGACGTGGGTGCTGGAGCTGTGCTGCTCCAAGAAGACGAAGACGGACTGGACCATCCTAATGAAAGCCTCCAACCAGAGAGTTTTGAGATGGAGTCTTCTTCTGCAAGAATACCCAATTACCATTGAACATATCAAGGGCACATCCAATGTAATCGCTGATGCCCTGTCCCGAAGTTGAACGTTATGATAATGTGTTGACATGCTTGATTTCTGTTTTGTTTTTATATATATTATATTTGTATACCAGGGACTCAGAGACTCATTGTGATTACTGGTAGTCACCTTATTATTACATGTGTTATAAATGCCCGTATGCGTCGGTTAACGCACCCTTTTGTTATAATGTAGTATATATCCCTATTCCTAGAGTAGAGGAAATATCCTTTTTGAGGTGGGGGTGTGTGACGGTACATGCTCTTAATTTTAGTTTTCGCCTGTGGCGATATTAATTGTGTTAGAAGGCCGTGTGCAGTTCTAATTGCACTTAGCCCAGATGGGCGATTGTTACGTAATACCTTCGCGCGACCGTACACTCTTAGCCCAGGTGCGGAGCCATGTGGCGAGTAGTTACGTAATACCTCTGCGAGTGCGGTTTTTACAACCGTGATTTGGCGACGATGGCGTCAGTAAGTCTGACGATCAGAGAGAAATAATACCGCTTGGTCGCGGTGGGAATAACAGATGATAGGGGGAGGTACCGCCTTGTACCCCCAGGCGAATTCTGATTTTATAATAAATAGCTAGTTTTTAGAGATATCGAGGGGAACCAGAAAAGGCAGGCTTCCCGGGAACGTTGTCCGTTTGGACTGGTAAATATTTTATTTCTGCTCTGTGTATAACCTTGATGTGATTGATGTGACTTTTAATATTTTAATACTGTATTATACCAATATTCTTTAGACAGTGTCTTCGGTCATCTGACGAAGTAAATCGTAGTCTTACTGTTCTATATTTTATATGAGTAGTTGGTAATATAAAGCTTAGCCAGTCATCCTAGAAGACCTAGGTAAACTGTAGGTTATTGTCTTTATTGTGATAGGTACCAGTATTAATTCTGTGTTACAAGGTTACTGAATGAGTAGTTAGGGTTAATTAAAAATTAACCAGTTAGGAATAGAGCTGTAATTCCTTTATCAATTAAGTTCCCCAAGAAGCGTTTCTCAATTATCACACGTTACTGAACGAGTAGTAAGGGTTAATTAAAAATTAACCAGTTAGGAATAGAGTGGCAATTCCTTTATTAATTAACTTATCCTGGAAGCGTCTCAATTATCACACGTGTGGGTGTTGTGTCACGGTGAAGTGATTCGCATATTGTGTAACTAGACACCTAGAGATTAACTAATTAAGTGATCAGTTCTGGGTTGTTATTATTGTTATTATTAATTAACTACTACGGCTGTACATTTGTCAGCGTAGGTTAATACAGATTCCAAAGTGTATTGTGTTTTTGTTGTGTTTCTAGTGAACTAACGTGCTATAATAATATATACTTTATATAAGATCGTATCTCTGATCATACCTAGACGAGCCATACTAGGGTTTAACCGCCTGTTACAGAGAGATCTAATAGATATACAGTTAGGAGAGATATTTTGATAATCGTGTTTTATTCAGTTGCGGGTATTATAGAATCCCCGTGACAACTGGACAATTTTATATCATTTTGACCGCCACAAAGAGGACTGCCTCTCCCAGATGAATTTACTAACATTGTAAATACGGCTAAATAAAAACTGGCAAACACGCCTGTCGTGGGCATCCAAGACAGGTTAGTTATAATGGGTTAATTATATAATACAGCAGTCAACCTAGACAGATTTGGAAAGGCATTTCAGTATACTATATTATTATTATTAAATTAAAGCCAAGACGCAAAGTAATGACACGAGGAATAGCGATGTGATACCTCCTCTTTCACTGCCAGCATTAAGCTTTATCCTTGCCAGACATACGATTCATACAGTGCACTTGGGTGTTCAGGACAGCATGCTTGACCCATAGTTGGATTGAAACTGAAATAACTAAATGACAACCATGTTGAAAGATAGACACTAATAATATGCCTAAACGTGTATTAAATAATACAGAATTCGTCGATGGTCAGTCGAGTCGATGGCTATAATTGGTAACATTTGACTGTTATAGTATTACCAACTGAACATCCCGTGGTCTCGATTTTCAGCGTAGGCGTTAATTAGATCCACCTTGGGATATAAAAACTAGAATTTGTCGTGCTGGAAGCATCATTTGTAAAGCATTTCCTATAGCTCCTTCTACAAGAAAAGCTTTTGCACCAAGGGGAGATACTACATTCGTAATGTTTCGAATATGATACTGAGCATTTTGGTATCTTCCTGATCTGACGTTAAGCATTATTAAACATTAATTAACATTTTAATATGTTTAATACAAATAATATCGGGCAGTATTTACACAAAGTTGCTAAATTATTAAACATTAAACAAACTTATTAGGGTATTAATAGGCCTCTACATATATATTAAAATTGAAAAATATATTTTTTTCTGTTCGAAATGTTATATCTAGTTACCGTTTATATGCATATTGGTAATCAATATTGGATACATTTTTTAATGAGGCTGTTTTAAACATGCTTTGGCCAAGCCTCGCAAATGGGTATTTTTGTCTCTTTGTTGTGCTTATTTGTGTTTGTGTTTGTTATGGGGGTTGTTGGTGGTGTGTTTTTTTAACTTATTTTATTATTTAAATATTTTATTTGGGGGGTTGATGTTGTGTTTTTGGCTTTTTTGGGGGTGGAGACATTTGCATTTTGGGGGTGTTGTGGGTTTGGGTTGTATTGTTTGGGTTTTTTTGTTGTTGTTGTTTTTGTTTTTTTTTGGGGGGGGGCTTTTGTTTCTTACTTTTGGAGTTGTTTTCTTTTTTCTCTTCTTTTTTTTTTCTTCTTTTTTTCTTGGGGGGTAAATGTCAGCGGTCGCCATATACAGGTTGAGGGACCTCTCAACGACTGAGCTACATCGTGTCCTTTAAAGAGATTGTGGAATTGAATGCAATCACTAATTATAATTTCATTGGAAACAACTGACCTAAGACATAAGATCAATATAAAGCAATATTAATGAAAATACTTGAAGGTGATAACAAATACTAGATTCTACTTGACTGTTGCTCTTTTACTCTCCAGGTCACGTCCTCTTGTGAACTGTCTACCAGAATATATTGCAGACTCTTTTTTTTACCGATTAAGGTCAGAGCAGAAAATAACAGGGTTAGTTGGAGCTACGTTGTACAAATAAAATCACGCCAAACGTCACTCACTTCTTTGGTTTAATCACAGAAGAATAATTTAATTTGGCGATGGAAATTAACCCCTTAATGAATTGAAAATCGTCATGCGTCTGGAAAAATGGCGATCGAAGACGGGGATGTGACTCGGATGTAAATAAAGGAAAGAGCTAGTTTTATGACGAGATTATGGCCGTACCAAGCCAAAAACAACTCTCGGTCGAATGGTCAGTAAATCAGGATACAGTCAAATAAGGTTTTTTCCACAAAGGACCGTATTTGTAGCTTTCTGGAGGGGTTTTAGATGTCGATGTTTTGATGTTGTTTAATTGTTGGTGGGACGGGGTTTTTGTCGATTTGTGTTTGAATTTTATGTTTGTTTTTTGGGGTTGTGTGTTTGTTTGTCTCTGTTTTTGTGTTTATTTATTGATTTTGTTTGTTTGTTCGTTTCGTTAGTTGTTTTTGGGTGGGTTTTTTTAGGAGGGCTGTTGTTTTGTTTTGTTTTATTTTGTTTGCTTGTGTTTCAGTTTGTTTTTGTTGTTGAGTTGTTTTTGTTAGGTTTTTGTTGTTGTTGTTGTTGTTTGTTTTTGTTGTTAATATTGTTGGTTTTGTTGTTGTTTGTTTTGCTTCTTTTTTTTAGTTTTTGTTTGGGTTTTTGTTGTTGTTGTTGTTGTTTCGGTGCTGATTTGTTGGTTTATATTTGTATTTTGTGTTTGTTTGTTTTGGGGGTTGTATGTTGTTGTTTGCTTGCTTGTTTTTTGTTTATTTATTCATTTATTGTTTTTTGTTGGGGTTTTTTCTTTCTTTGGGGATTTATTTTATATTTCGGTTGTTGCTGTTGTTATTTCGTTTTGTTGGGGGGGTTGGGGTTGGGGGGGGTCTTTTGGGGTTGCTTTGTGTTGTTGGGTTGTTGTTGCTGTTTGTTTTGGGGTTTTCTTTTTGTTTTGGGATTTTTGTGTGTTTTGGAGGGTTTTTTGGGGGTCTTGTTGTTGTAGTTGTTGGTTGTTGTTGGGGTTTTTTGGGGGTTTTTTGGGTTTTTTGTTTGTCCTTTTATGTTGTGCGTGTGTGTGTGGTTAAAATTAATGACGAGCATACACCTATCAACAACTTGACACAAACAAAAATGTTAATAAAAATATTCCTTTCAAAATCAACATGTTTTATGTAAGCTTTTAGAAATGGGGAATGAAATATAAAAAAGAGAGATTTCAAATGTTGATTACTGAATGATCTGCCCAATATTGTTTTCCTGTATATAAACACATAAAACACATTTTATTTAAGTAAAGTACTTTATTCCTAATTTAAACAGACGCCAGTGTGGTTAAAGTTATAATGCACATACCACCGTACATAAACACCTCTTCAAGCATTGATAATAATGTATAGCCGTTAATGCATTAAATGCTTTTAACTAGACTTTATAGTGCCCTGCTTAATTTTATTAAAATAATGAGTTCTGTTCAAAATAGACAGCTAATGTATCATGACAGCTGTTTTCATTAAACAAATTGTTTGATCATGCACGGATAAAGGACTTTTTATATTTTATAGACTTAGAATGATAACATAGACCCCTTATGCAACGCAATACTAAAGATGCTTTAACTGACAATAACTTTGGACAACAAAACGTTTTAATTTGTGTAGATCTTTTGGTATTCGTGTATTAAATGGTAGATTAGTTAGTGATAAAAATGGATATTTCACCTGCTATACTTATAATGGTGCCAGTGTGGTGGACTACATGGTTGCTTCTTCTTCTCTTTTGTCCCACTATTTTCTGATTTTGGAATAATTTTCCACTTTATTGTTAACTTAATTTGACTCTATACCTTCAGTTAACAATGATGATAACTTCTGTACCCAAGAGGAAAAAGAGAAAGGTAGCAAATGGGTAAACATTTGTCTGAACTGATGAGATCAAATATATTTCCTTAGCCTGTTTAGAGTCTTTACTCATAGATTCAGAAGAATGTATTTTGGAAATAGTCACCTATAATATTAATGAAACTGTGACATATATTATCAAGAGGCTGCAAGCCATACTAAGAGGAAGGAAGGAAAGAAATGGTTTATTTAACGACGCACTCAACACATTTTATTTACGGTTATATGGCATCGGACATATGGCTAAGGACCACACAGATATTGAGGAAAGAAACCTACTTTCGCCATTTCATGGGCTACTCTTTTCGATTAGCAGCAAGGGATCTTTTATATGCACTATCCCATAGACAGGATACCACATACCACTGCTTTTGATGTATCAGTCGTGGGGCACTGGCTGAAGCGAGAAATAGCCCAGTGGACTCACTGACGGGGATCGATCCCAAACCGACCGCGCATCAAGCGAGCGCTTTACCACTGGGCTACGTCTCGCCCCCATACTAAGAGATTACTAGTATATGGGTTTTTCTTATACTAGCGAGCGGAAAGTAGCTCAGTGGTACAGCGCTCGCCTGATACGCAATCGATCTGGGATCGATTCCCGTCGATGAGCCCATTGGGCTATTTCTCATTTCACCCAGTGCCCCACAACTGGTGTAACAAAGGCCGTGGTATGTATGTCTGTGGGATTGTGCATATAAAAGATCCCTTGCTGCTAATCGAAAAGAGTAGCCCATGAAGTGGGTTTCCTTTCTCAAAATCTGTATGGTCCTTAACCATATGCCCGACGCCATATAACTTTAAATAAAATGTGTTGAGTGCATCCTTAAATAAAACATTTCCTTCCTTTCTTCTTATACTAAAAATCAAAATCAGCAACCACCTTGGTGAGATGATGTTTTAGAGAATTTGAAACAGAAAATGTAGAGCATTAAGAGCTCGCGGAGATATTTTTAACAGAATTTTAAAATACTTTTAATAGAAAAAGTAGTCCTTATTTTATTAAACAGAGAGAAATTTTAATAGACGCAAAAACAAATCACAAACTCTTTTGGTAATTAATATTAAACAAGGGAAACAGCATTCCAATATATCACAAGAAATTAGTTCTATTGATCGAGTACTTCTCTTCCCTTCTTTTAAACAAATGCATTGGCTATGAATAATAATAATAATAATTATTATTATTATTATTATTATTATTATTATTAATTATTAATTATAAATAGTGAAAAAAAATTAATACTGATACAAATAATATGTCCATAAAGCTCCCAATTACAGAAGAAATTGTAAATCATATAAATGATCTAACAAATCACAAATCATCAGGGCCAGATGGTATCACTTCAAATATTTTAAAGGCCTCGCAAAACCTAATTCTTCATGTATTGTTCAGCTTATTTTATAATAAATTTGACAAATGTATTTTCCCAAATATACGAGGTAAACATATTAAATGTACTTTATTTAAATCGCGTAATAGTGATGATGTTAATAATTATAGAGGTATATAATTAATTGATCCCACATGCAAGGAGTTTCCTCAAGAAAGGTGTGATAACAATAATATTATTGATGAATCCCAAGCTGGTTTTAGATCAGATTATTCTACTATTGGTCATAATTTTTCATTGCTATGTTCTTGTCGTTTTTAGTTTTTCTTAGGCTCTTGATAATGTTAATCATATATTTCTTTTGAAAAGCCTTGCTGAAGTTGGAATATGTGGTAACTATTTATCTCTAATTTCATCAATGTATATTAAACTTAATGCATGTGTAAGAACATCAAATGATTTATCAGACTATTGTCATTGCAATACCGGTACCCGACAGGGATGTATATTGAGTCCGCAAATATTAATTATAGTTATTAATAGGCTTGTAAAAACTATGGAAGAATGTGGTGGACAAGATGATTTTATTTCAAATGATTTTAAAACATTATATGTATCATCTATTTCTGATACATATTTACAGTTACAAAAGACAATTAATGCATTAAAAGTGTTTTGTAATGGCTTTGAATTTAAAAAATATATAAGAACAAGGTCATTGTTTTTAAAATTAGAGGTCCTCTATTGAAGCTTTAAAAAATGGTATTGAATGGAAAGAGCTTTGAGTTTGTCTCGTGTTATAGCATAGGCGTATGGGCTCCTATTTTTGTAGGGGACAGACTTATTTTTGTCCGAATTTATCGAAAATGCCCGAATCTGGATAACAACATTTATTCATATTAGCATTACTGTCATGAATCACTACGCATATTTATATGGATTACAGGTAATATTATGTCATGAATCACTACGCATATTTATATGGATTACAGGTAATATTATGTCATGAATCACTACGCATATTTATATGGATTACAGGTAATATTATGGGTAAAATGATGGAAATACATGAAAAAAATGTTTCAGGTCAGCTCATTTTGCCCGAATATATCTTTCCTTTTTGCCCGAATTTGAGTATTTTCTCAAGCACTGGGTAGGGGACGCAAAAGGGCAGCCCACACACCACCACCCACCCCACACCCAATCCCACCTACAGGCTACAGTAACTCATATGCTATGTTATGGTTAGAAGTATGGTGTACATGTTATTGTAAAATTATTGAGGATGCTCAGATAAAAATGTATAAGTGCATTTTTAAAATTAGGGGAAAACACCAGTAGTGTTATGGTAAATGTGGTAGAGCTCCTTTACAACGTATTTACACTACTAAAGCTATAAAAATATTGGTGTAAGTTACCACAAACTGAATGAATATGAACGACAAAATCATGACACATGATCAGGGCCGTATCTCCGCACAAAGCAAAGTCCAATGGGCATTTGGGAAAATAGTGGACGATTCCGTGAATCTCCATCCAGTGCCTCGTCTATAGGACAACAACTCCCAGGAAGATCCTTTATCTGAGATTTCATCCCTCTTGCATCGCCACAAAGAGAACTGCCATTCCCAGACCAGTTTACTAAATCAAAACTAGCAGCGGACAGAGCTAATTAGAATAAGTACAGCTGTGATGATATCATTAACATGCACTCGTGAATTACTATCATAACAATGATGATAGCAGGTGTTTGCGAAAATGTGTCATAGCCTGCCCCAACGATGGCGTACTGCCACCACAGCTGTCAAGTCTGTTACTATCTAAAACGATTTTAAAATAATAACTGTGCAAGAGTTTCACCAAAGAGATGAAAAAGTATGTATAAGTTCAAAATACAGAATAGCGTCAGTCATCATTTTGGTCAGTGATACATAGTATTTAGTAGATATAGCCCCCAAATGTCTGTCATAAAACGTTTTGAATGTCCTCTGGAGTCTCTGGACACGATAGCCCTGGAGTCCCTGGGCATGATAACCCTGGAGTCCCTGGACTTGATAACCCTGGAGTCTCTGGACATGGTAACCCTGGAGTCCCTGGACATGATAACCCTGGAGTCCCTGGACATGATAACCCTGGAGTCCCTGAACATGATAAACCTGGAGTCCCTGGACATGATAACTCTGGAGTTTCTAGACATGATGTCCCTGGACATGATAACTCTGGAGTCACTGTACATGATAACTCTGGAGTCCCTGGACATGATAACTCTGGAGTCACTGGACATGATAATTCTGGAGTCCCTGGACATGATAATTCTGGAGTCTCTGGACATGATAACTCTGGAGTCTCTGGACATGATAACTCTGGAGTCACTGGACATGATAATTCTGGAGTCCCTGGACATGATAACTCTGGAGTCCCTGGACATGATAAACCTGGAGTCCCTGGACATGATAACCCTGGAGTCCCTGGACATGATAACCCTGGAGTCTCAGGACATGATAACCCTGGAGTCCCTGGACATGATAATGATAACCTTGGAGTCACTGGACATGATAACCCTGGAGTCCCTTGACATGATAACCCTGATGGAACAAATTCTGTGTCAGAATGATATGACGTTGTCTCAGATCTGCTGTATATGAGCATGTTCTACATTATATAAGGTATCTTAGCATTTGTGATATGTGGACAACAAAAGCTAGAGCAGGACGTATATTGCTCGACATAAAGGGAAAATTGACTATTGGAAAGTTGAAGTTATCCCTTTTGTCGTACAGCTTAGTTTGGGGACCAGAGTCGCTTTGAATCTCTATGCATAGATCGAAGAAGGAAACTGATTTAATACCTTCAGATGTTTCATTTATTTCTAACTCTTGTATATCAATGGAAGATAATCTGTAATCCTGCTATTACTGAATGATATACGATCATCAATATAGCGGTAATTAAAGTTAAAAGTTTTAGACAGATACTTTTATTTTGATTTAGCCAGATTAGTTAGAAATTCTGATTTATGTGTAAACCCGTGACCGGCTTTCCCGTCAGTGTTATAAATATTATGGAAACTTGATGAAGCAGGATGTACCAATCGGGTTACTCATTTTAAAGATATTCTTTTCAGATCAGGATTTGACTATGTTTGTATTGCGTAGGATGTTGGAAATACAAAATTGTTTTATAGTTAAATTTAGAAAACGATTGTTTGATAACCTCCAACAAAAGTGGTGTAAATCTGTTGTCAATTATCTGATACTTTTTATTATAAAAAATATAAGTCGTTGTTTAATGAAGAACGTTATATATATATATATATATATATATATATATATATATATATATATATATATATATATATACACATATATATATATATATATATATATATGTATATATATATATGTGTATATATATATATATATATATATATATATATATATATATATATATATATATATATATCGTTAAAAGTGTATGTTTATCTCTACATGACAGGCTTGTTTCGTGAGAGAGTTGAATTGCACTCGCTCATCAGATGTAGATTTAATTACTCCGTCAACGGAAAGCTGATGACGTAATGGACTCTGTGACGTCGAGGTTACGTCACTATGCAGGTCTATAGGTGATGTGTGGTATGCGCACAGAAGGTATTTGCGTCTGTGTCGACATGCTGATACGAGTTCATTCTTGGAGTTTAGTGTGCTGGTTTCAGGTTTATACATTATGAACAGTTTTTCCTTCAGGCAGAGGTTACATCTTTTGCTCACCTATAGACCTGCATAGTGACGTAACCTCGACGTCACAGAGTCCATTACGTCATCAGCTTTCCGTTGACGGAGTAATTAAATCTACATCTGATGAGTGAGAGCAATTCAACTCTCTCACGAAACAAGCCTGTCATGTAGAGATAAACATACACTTTTAACGATGTATCTGGCTCCCACACGGTTGAGCACTCTATAATATAGCGTCTTTCAACTCGAAAACGACTAATATATATATATATATATATATATATATATATATATATATATATATACATATATATACATATTATATTGTCAATTATTCGATACTTTTTATAAGAAATATGTATGCATAGGGTGCATATGTATGTCGAGGTTGACTGTTATATACATAGATATACATAGATATTAACGCACTGGCGCAGGAGATAATTAAATCCTTTCTGCCGTGGTATGTGTTATCCTGTCTGTAGGATGGTGCATATGAAAGATTTCTTGCTACTAACGGAAAAATGTAGCGGGTTTCCTCTCAAAGACTACATGTCAAAATTACCAAATATTTGACATCCATTAGCAAATAATGTGTTCTAGTGGTGTCGTTGAACAAAACAAAAGAATGTGTGTGTGTGTGTGTGTGTGCGTCCGTGCGTGCGTATTTAAGTATGTTTGTATGTTTGTATGTATGTCTGTGTTTATATTAGTTATATCTAATGTCACTAAGTAATCCAATCGTATGTTGGTCGTAGATCATATTTCACTATGCATACTATCGAAACTATCCATAGTTGAGCAAACAATTGCGATAGTTATCGATAGTTCAGTTAACTATCGATGCATTGCTATCAAGGCACTGACTATCACAATATATCGATAGTTCGATGTATTGTTACATCACTAATTATAGTGTGGCAGAGAAGCCTCAAATATACAGGGTTTTGCGCATTTTATGGTACAAGCAAACAAAATGGCACAATGATTCTGTATACTATAACGGTTATTTTAAGATCGGTACTCATCTTGAAGGTCACGTGTATTGATATTGGCGGCCATTTTGAATATTGCCATATGGGAAGCCCATTTTGCTCTATTGTAGGTGTCAAATAGCCTTCTATCAGATGGATTAATGCAGTTTAAGTTAGTAAACTTATTTTAATATGTTTTACAAATGAATA